>NC_088872.1:28759813-28876714 GCF_032884065.1 Artemia franciscana | reverse complement strand
TTTTTCAATCAATTCATTTTTGGACGTCACTAAATTACAGAAATCAGCAGGTAGTTGTATACGTCCTGAAATTGAGTCTACTGGGAGCTTTCCGTTTCCCATTGCCCAGCAATTGATCTGAAAATGTTTGACCAGAGTTCATCGTTTTGCAATCGGACACGCATATTTGTAGTTAATTTTAATGTTTTCACGTGTGCCCATAAATTAGAATTTTTCAGGCAAGCATTCATTTCGTCTGCAGGAGTTGATCTAGGTATTATAGGTAATGTTTGCCTGAAATCTCCCGCAAGCAATATTAAGGTGCTGCCAAAGGGTTTCGACTTCCCTCGCAAATCTTTCAAGCATTGATCCAGAGCCTCGAGCGATTTTTTGTGTGCCATTGTGCACTCATCCCAAATAATAAATTTGCATTGCTGCAATACTTTACCCATCCCAGATGATTTGGAAATATTGCACGTGGGAGTTTCTGTAGAATACAAGTTCAGAGGCAATTTCAAAGCGGAATGAGCAGTTCTTCCACCAGGCAGCAATGTTGCGGCTATTCCGGACGACGCAATTGCCAACGCTATATCATTTTTAGATCGAATTGATGCCAGAATCAGTTTTATCACAAACGTTTTACCAGTACCTCCTGGCGCATCCAAAAAGAAAATTTCTCCAACGTTGTTATCGACACAATGCATTATCGTATCATAAATGTCTTTTTGTTCCGACGTTAACTTGGAAATGTTATTTTGTACATACGACAATAGATCACTCGTACTGTAACTTTGTTCACGATCCAATTCTACACATGTCGAAACAGCAGCGATACGGTTAGGTGAAGGCATTCCCAAACCCTGAAGAGGTTTGTTTGCCATACTTATGCAAAAATCTTCTATAACAACTAAAGTGTAGTTATAAATTTCTGGTGTAAAATCAAAAGTCATGTCTGACGTCTCTAACTGTTTTCGATGAAGTATATCTTCGGACATTTTTGACTTATATTTTTCCCATAAATCTGTAGGAGCTGATGGAGAGCAAGTTGTTAAAATGATGCCAAACAATGCACGAATTTGACTTGGGGTTGACGTTTCGCACGCGTCATTGATGCAGTTATCCCAGTGTTGGTCATTCTCCAATAAATTCAGAGCTTGGCAAGCACTACGGTAAGTGTCATGTATAGTACCATTTACAGTCCTCAAATACTCAAAGGATGTCGGACCGGGTACATTCACCAAAAGCAGGCGTAGAAAGAAGCATTCATGTTGATTGGGGTGAACGGTGTAGAGTCTTCCTATCGTGGTATCTTGAAGATGGTAGGTTGGCCGTCGACTGACTTACCCTGTTTTCGACGTTCAAATACTTTATTTTTAGTATTCCACGTGTAATACGAAGGCACTTCAGTATACAGCAGTTTTTTCGCAAAAGAATCATTTTTGCAAAGCGAAAAAAAAGCTGTTAATGTTGTAATCCGGTGGATTCAGGACTCTTTGTTGCACGTTGGTTTCCGTGAAATAAACACGTTGACCATTCTGTAAATGTACCGCTAAGTGAACAACAGCTGGACTACGTTCATGTATCGGAAATGAAAGAATTCGCCAAACAGCTTCATTACTGCTTATGTATCTTCCAGCCTGATATTCTACGATTTCATCGAAATCTTTGATTTCGGACTGCAAGCCAAAAACTGCCATGGTCACTGCCTTTGTTGACGTATTTACATATGTATTTGATTGCCTTTACGGAGTTACAGTATTCAACGTTTATGTGTGCATTAAATGTTTTTGATAATAAAGGGGAATATGGAACAACCCACTGGTTATCTACTTCGATGGTGGTACCGTTACGCTTCTTTATTATTGCTGTTTTTACCGCCATCTTCAGTAGATCTTCTTCTATATTGTGGGTAACCATCATTGCCAGTAATTGTTTTGGGTACTAAAAGCCGAGGATATTGCTTTGTGCACCTTCCTTTGGCCATGCATGGTGAATTTTCGTTCAGTGCACCGCAAGGTCCATGTATCATATTTTTTACAATAATATCATGTAACCCCTTATCGACATTTTTATCAGGTATTTCAGCGGAAATCACATCATCAATTTCGTTTGAAGTAATTTTTTTTATGTAGCCAGATTAGTATATGTGCGTGTGGCAAACCTCGTTTTTGCCATTCCACTGAGTACATCCAGCATCGCACTGACCCAAACACTTCATGTTTTACAAGGTAGTTTATCAGTGATTTCAACTTTTGCCGGAAGACACGTGCCGTAATGTCATGCCTATGAACCGCCAATTGTCCTTGAAGTAAAAGCTGCAGTATCTCGTCCCAAGATTGATTACATGTAAATGTAATAAATAAATCTGGACGACCATAGAGACGAACATACGCAATAGCATCTTGAGCATATTCATGCATATGACGGGGACTGCCAACATATGACGAAGGTAAAATTGTTAATCTTCCAACGTTTGTGGTATTACCGTCATTTATAACTGCATCTCGCAAATGAATGTATTGTTCAGAGCGGAGCTTGGTCTGATTCAGGCGGATATATAGCAAACGTTCTGATTCAATTTTAGCATACATATCAACCATAAATTGGTGAAACAATTCACGGCATTTTAAAATATAATTTTCTTCATCCTGCCGAATCATTAGTCTATAGGAATAATAATGCATTGCACTGCATTTCTTATTCATTTCTTTGTTAGTGGCTGGATTCATCAATTTAATATTAAAGTGGTAGCCGTCGGCTCTATCCAAAAAATGATAGGATATTGTAGGGCATCGTAGCATCGATGAGTTTCAGCAATTCTTAACAACTGAGCGTTTCGCTTATGTAGAATAATATCTCGAGGTAAAAACTGATCACCGACCATAACGATTGGCACTTCGTCGATAGTCGGAGCATTGTATCTACGCACATGTTGGCCAGGAGGCGTTTTGTCAGCGGAAATAACAATTTTATGAGTATCAGTAGGCATCAAATCGATGGCTGTTTTGAACAGACGCACTAACTTATTATTTTCGTGGAAAAGATGTTGCAACTGGGAAACGATTGTCCTTTCAAACGTTGGGAGAAATTTCGCAACGTGCATTCAATTCAGAATTTCTATCACTGATGAAGTACAATTGTAAAAATTTATGATTCTCGCCTGAGAATGGTAGAAGGGACCCTGCTTTATGATAAATTTGCCCTTTTACTTTGAAAGTAGACATAAATTGATCTGGATTTTCGATTTGGGCTCCAAACGACGTCATTTGGAAACATGAGTTGTATTGTCTGATTTTTGACAAAAAAACGCTTAGATTCTGACGTAATTCCAGTAAGGAAAGTCTTCAATGGCTCTGGTGGTGCAGACAATAGAGGAAGTTTAACTTTTCCTGAGGCGCAACACATTCCCATTGTTTCACCATTGAATTTCAAGGGCCTTGCAATAGGGACAAATTTTAGACATTGTCCCCGATTTGAACACGTCTACTCAAGCTATAATCATCGACTGGGTTGTACCTGAATGCCAGGCGATAACTTTCAGATTGCTCTGATTCCTCGGCACGCTTTCTTTTCTTACTTTCTCTATCAGCAGCAAGCCTGTTTCCCTGCTGGTCTTTTGATTCCTCGGCAAGCCTTCTTTTTTCACTTTCTCTTTAATAATATCATGTAACCCCTTATCGACATTTTTATCAGGTATTTCAGCGGAAATCACATCATCAATTTCGTTTGAAGTAATTTTTTTATGTAGCCAGATTAGTATATGTGCGTGTGGCAAACCTCGTTTTTGCCATTCCACTGAGTACATCCAGCATCGCACTGACCCAAACACTTCATGTTTTACAAGGTAGTTTATCAGTGATTTCAACTTTTGCCGGAAGACACGTGCCGTAATGTCATGCCTATGAACCGCCGATTGTCCTTGAAGTAAAAGCTGCAGTATCTCGTCCCAAGATTGATTACATGTAAATGTAATAAATAAATCTGGACGACCATAGAGGACGAACATACGCAATAGCATCTTGAGCATATTCATGCATATGACGGGGACTGCCAACATATGACGAAGGTAAAATTGTTAATCTTCCAACGTTTGTGGTATTACCGTCATTTATAACTGCATCTCGCAAATGAATGTATGTTCAGAGCGGAGCTTGGTCTGATTCAGGCGGATATATAGCAAACGTTTCTGATTCAATTTTAGCATACATATCAACCATAAATTGGTGAAACAATTCACGGCATTTTAAAAATATAATTTTCTTCATCCTGCCGAATCATTAGTCTATAGGAATAATAATGCATTGCACTGCATTTCTTATTCATTTCTTTGTTAGTGGCTGGATTCATCAATTTAATATTAAAGTGATAGCCGTCGGCTCCATCCAAAAAATGATAGGATATTGTAGGGCATCGTAGCATCGATGAGTTTTCAGCAATTCTTAACAACTGAGCGTTTCGCTTATGTAGAATAATATCTCGAGGTAAAGACTGATCACCGACCATAACGATTGCCACTTCGTCGATAGTCGGAGCACATGTTGGCCAGGAGGCGTTTTGTCAGCGGAAATAACAATTTTATGAGTATCAGTAGGCATCAAATCGATGGCTGTTTTGAACAGACGCACTAACTTATTATTTTCGTGGAAAAGATGTTGCAATTGGGAAACGATTGTCCTTTCAACGTTGGGAGAAATTTCGCAACGTGCATTCAATTCAGAATTTCTATCACTGATGAAGTACAATTGTAAAAATTTATGATTCTCGCCTGAGAATGGTAGAAGGGACCCTGCTTTATGATAAATTTGCCCTTTTACTTTGAAAGTAGACATAAATTGATCTGGATTTTCGATACAGGCTCCAAACGACGTCATTTGGAAACATGAGTTGTATTGTCTGATTTTTGACAAAAAAAACGCTTAGATTCTGACGTAGTTCCAGTAAGGAAAGTCTTCAATGGCTCTGGTGGTGCAGCCAATAGAGGAAGTTTAACTTTTCCTGAGGCGCAACACATTCCCATTGTTTCACCATTGAATTTCAAGGCCTTGCAATAGGGACAAATTTTAGACATTGTCCCGATTTGAACACATCTACTCAAGCTATAATCATCGACTGGGTTGTACCTGAATGCCAGGCGATAACTTTCAGATTGCTCTGATTCCTCGGCACGCTTTCTTTTCTTACTTTCTCTATCAGCAGCAAGCCTGTTTCCCTGCTGGTCTTTTGATTCCTCGGCACGCCTTCTTTTTTCACTTTCTCTTTTAGCAGTAAGTCTGCTTCTGCGTTGCTCTAGTAGTTCCTCGGCACGCCTTCTTTTTTCACTTTCTCTTTTAGCAGCAAGTCTGCTTCTGCGTTGCTCTGGTAGTTCCTCGGCATGCTTTCTGTTCTTTCTTTCTCTATCAGCCTCAAGCCTGTTTCCCTGCTGGTCTTTTGATTCCTCGGCACGCCTTCTTTTTTCACTTTCTCTTTTAGCAGCAAGTCTGCTTCTGCGTTGCTCTAGTAGTTCCTCGGCACGCCTTCTTTTTTCACTTTCTCTTTTAGCAGCAAGTCTGCTTTCGCGTTGCTCTGGTAGTTCCTCGGCACGCTTTCTTTTCTGACTTTCTCTATCAGCAGCAAGTTTTTCGGCATAGACTCTTTGAGCATCTTCATCAGTCATTATAAACTTAAGCATTAATAGAATTCTACGCGAACATACGTCTTATATAACTTGAATGACGTCACGCCTTCAAAGCAAAAATGCTGGCAACTAATTTCATGACGTCAGCCGAAACATGACGGCGAACATATGTCTTATATAACTTGAATGACGTCACCTTCAAAGCAAAAATGATGGCAACTAATTTCATGACGTCAGCCGAAACATGACGTCACCTGATCCATCCACAGATCCACACACAGACAACTTATTTTTATATATATAGATAGTTCCATTGATATTGCTTGCCTTCAGGAAACCCATTTGACTAATAACCAACAAACAAAGTCTCCAGGATACATTATCCTGAGAAAGGATAGGTCTTAAGAGAGAAAAGGAGGTGGTGTAGCTATAATATTAAATAATAATATTAAATTTTTTGGTATTAATTTCCCAGTTTTTCAAATGATGTTGATGTAATTGGTATCATTGTTTGGCTAAATAATATCAAAACATACATATTAAGTCTTTATAATCCTAATGGACAGACTACAGATACAATGGATTTCCATGGATTCAAATTCAAATTAAAAATTGGAGCTTCAGGCTCTGATTTTGTAACAGTTAAAACTTTAAAGTATATTTACCCTGTTATTTCCGGTCATTTAGTGTATTTATTTAATGAATGTTTAAGGACTGGAGTGTTTCCAAGTTGTTTTAAAATTGCAAAAGTTATTCCTGTCTATAAAGGTGGAGATAAAAATGTACTAGGAAATTATAGGCCCATTTCTTTATTACCAATAGTATCTAGATTGTTTGAAAAATTGATAGTTAAAAGAATGGTTGAATTTTTGGAGAGTAAATCATTTTTTAATCCAAATCAATTTGGTTTTCGGAAGGGTTTATCTACTGAGCATGCTGTTTTATTTTTGACAACTTTTGTGAATGATGCGTTGGATAATGGTATGAAAGTCGCCTCTGTTTTTCTTGATATTGTAAAAGCTTTTGACTGCGTTGACCATTTTATACTCATTGCCAAATTAGAAAATTACGGTTTTAGAGGATCATTTCTTGAATTACTGTCCTCGTTTTTAAAAGAAAGAACTCAATATGTACAACTAGGAGATAATGTTTCTTCAGTCAGTAGTGTTAAATTTGGAGTACCTCAAGGATCTGTTCTTGGTCCCTTGTTATTTCTAATTTTTATAAATGATTTATGTAGAGCTTTTAATATGATTTCGTATGATCTTGACATTGGATGTGACGGGGAAAAAGTAATTGTTCCTAGCTTTATGGATGACACTCATATAACTGTGGCTGCACGAACAGGAATTCAGCTGTTGAGTCGTATTAGTTCTTGTCTGGAGTTTGTACAAAATTGGATGAAGCTTAATGAGTTAAATTTGAATTATAGTAAATCTTGCTTTTTATTGTATGGTAGGAGCTCAAATTATTACCCTTGGATAGACAGACTTAATATTGCTGATATGAGTATTTTAAGAATAAATTGTACAAAATATCTAGGAGTTTTAATTGATGAATGTCTCAGCTTTAGAGAACATATAGATTACTAGCTGTTGGGGTGGCGCTTCGCGCCACCCCAACACCTAGTTGGTGGGGCGCTTCGCGCACCCCCCCAAGCCCCCCCGCGCACGTAAGTCGTTACGCGCCATATTAGTTACGCGCCATTGTAGTTGTGTCCCTGTGTCCCACCTGTGAATATAGATAGATCTATATATGTGTTTCAAACTACGTAAAAATTGCGAATATACAACATTTTTGGCTTTCCCACTACTGGGAGCTTTCCGTTTCCAATTGCCAGCAATTGATCTGAAAATGTTTGACCAGAGTCATCGTTTTGCAATCGGACACGCATATTTGTAGTTAATTTTAATATTTTTACGTGTGCCCATAAATTAGAACTTTTCAGGCAAGCATTCATTTCGTCTGCAGGAGTTAAACTACGTAAAAATTGCGAATATACAACATTCTTGGCTTTCCCATTGTCTGTGCATATACAAAGCCGTATGTACTAATAATGACGTCATATGTAAACGCTCTTTTTACAAACAAACAAACATGCATACACACAACTCGTTTTTATATAGATAGATAGATAGGTAGATACAATACAAATTAACTGCGTAAAACTTGCGAATATACAACATTTTTCGCTGTCCAATTGTCGCTGCATATAAATAGATTGTCAGGTTTACCGACCCTCGAACATGCAACGCACAATTGTCCATGGGAAAAACAATCAGTATTAAGATCTATACCACATTTTTCTAATGATTGACCTTGAGCTTTGTTAATGGTGATTGCAAATGCTAATCGAATTGGGAATTGCAATCTTTTAAATTGAAAAGGCAGATCCGTTGGAATCATGGGAATGCGAGGAATAAGAACAGCCTCACCCTCAAAAGGCCCTGTCAAGATTGTGGCCTCTATTAGGTTTTCCATTGTTTTTTTTACGGCAAGTCGCGTGCCATTGCAAAGCTTTGGTGGGTTGATATTTCTTAAAAGTATTATTGGTACGCCTATTTTTAGTTGTAGCACGTGTGGTGGAAACCCTGAAAGATCTATGGAATTTAAAAATTCAGATGGATAATTAACCGCTTCATTTGGTTCCAAAACTATGTCGACTGACTTGTAAAGGACTGCCTGGTCTCGAATCTTGGTCAAAACAATATTGTTGATTTCGTGGACGTCTATATTTTTGGGTGCGAGAATCGCTCTTTCACTTAGCCATTTATTATTTTTATAATTTTTTAGAATATTCGGAAACACTTTTTCAATCAATTCATTTTTGGACGTCACTAAATTACAGAAATCAGCAGGTAGTTGTATACGTCCTGGAATTGAGTCTATCGTATCATAAATGTCTTTTTGTTCCGACGTTAACTTGGAAATGTTATTTTGTACATACGACAATAGATCATTCGTACTGTAACTTTTTTCACGATCCAATTCTACACATGTCGAAACAGCAGCGATACGGTTAGGTGAAGGCATTCCCAAATCCTGAAGAGGTTTGTTAGCCATACGTACGCACAAATCTTCTATAATAACTAAAGTGTAGTTATAAATTTCTGATGTAAAATCAAAAGTCATATCTGACGTCTCTAACTGTTTTCGATGGAGTATATCTTCGGACATTTTTGACTTATATTTTTCCCATAACTCTGTAGGAGCTGATGCAGAGCAAGTTGTTAAAATGATGCCAAACAATGCACTAATTTGACTTGGGGTTGACGTTTCGCACTAACGGGGAATATGGAACAACCCACTGGTTATCTACTTCGATGGTGGTACCGTTGCCATTGTAGGTTCTTCAGTCATTTTACAATTAGAAATTTCTCTTTCAACTGTCTTCTTACAATTAAAAATTTGTCTTTGAACGATATTCTTAAATACCTGTGTCCTGGTCGTCATTTATATTCCCTATGTCCCGGTCGTCATTTGTGTCCTGGTATCCCATTCTGTAATTTCTCTTTGAGTGTCCCGGTCGTTATTTATATTCCCTCTGTCCCGGTCGTCATTTGTGTCCCGGTCTGTAATTTCTCTTTGAGTGTTTTTTCTTTTTAGTATTTTTTTGTTTTTTACATTTTTTCTTTTTTCAGTTTTCTTTTTCTTCTTTATTTTTCAGCTTCACTATGAAATACATATCGCCGAACCTTTGTTTTTTTAACTAAAATCTGGTAGGCATTATGCATCGGCACTGTTTCTGTTTTCTGTTTCTGTTTCTGTTTTTTCTTGCCTGTTTCTGCCTGTTTCTTTTTCTGTTTTTACAAAAAAAAAGAACAGAAAACAGAAACAGGCTACCTGTTTTTGTTTTACCTGTTTCTGTTCTGTTTTTTTTTCATCTGTTTTTTTTTCCGTTTCTGTTTTTTTTTTATCTGTTTGCTGTTTTTTTTTTCTGTTTTTTTTTTTAAATGCCGCGCTATCTAGCGGGCATGATACCGAAACGCATGATACCTACCCGTACCTACAGTACCGAAACGCACATCTAGCGGGCATGATACCATGATACCGTTGATTTTTGAATTTAAACAAAAAGGGAATAGTTGTGGGAAAAGTCAAAGTCATGGCCAATTGTAGAAAAAAGCTAAGACAGATTGTCCAATTAAGTGGGCAACCCAGTCAAGGTTAATTTTACCCCTTTGATTGCCGTTGTGACTGTCTCCCATTTATGCTACATCTCTCCGTGCATGCATGTCCCTTGACAATGCCGAAATAGAGTCAACCCGTTGACTACGGGTTGACTACTTGAAAATTTTCCTCTCATGCATGTCACTCCACAATGCTCAACTAGAGTCAACCTCTCATGCTAATTCACGGCGGGGTAAATCTGAGCGAAAGATAGAGATAGAGAAAGAGAGAGAAGCTTGAACGCTATACAGTGGACATGGGCTAGATGGGAACCCCATATGACAATGTCTCTACTGTTGGTATATGTGTAGCGGATGGCTATTACCGCTTGAGCAACGGTCTAACCATTGACGGCTTTAAGGATTCGTGCTTTAAGCGGCAAACATGGGCTCAATGAAATCCCATATAAAAGAGGAATATAGCGTTGGTATTTACTTAGAGCAATGGGTTACCGCTAGAACAGCAGTCCAACAAGCCACGGCTTGAAGGCATCCGTACTTTAAGCGGTGAACCTAGACACCTTGGTATGTGTGTAGCAGAGGGTTATTACCACTTGAGCAATGGTCTAACAATAGAGCGTTATAGAGCGTTGGTATTTGCTTAGAGCAATGGGTTACCGCTATAGCGACGGTTTAAATAGCCTCTAACTTAAGTGGTGGACATAAGCTAGATGGGATGACTCTGTGTCTGTCTGGTATATATTAGCAAGCAGCGGTCTAAGTAGCCTCGGCTTGAAAGCATCCGTGCTTTAAGCGGTGAATATAGTGTTGGTATATGCTTTGAGCAATGATTTACCGCTAAAGCAACGGTCTAAGAGCAACTAGGGTAAACTGTCAATTATAAATGACATTTAAGCTTGAAAGGAATATAGCGTTGGTATCACCCGATTGGACACATTTTATGACAAATTTCGCCCCCCCCCCCCTAAAAATACGCTAGTGTGTTGAATTACACGAAGTTGCTCATCTTTTGTATGTGACTACAAGGATTTAACAAGAAGATGTTTTCTTTCCTATTAGAAATAGAAGAAGTAAGGAAAAAACAGGAAAAACAGCTGTTAAAACAGCTGTTTTCTGTTTTTTCGAAAAACAGAATAGATTACAGAAACAGGTCACCTGTTTTTGTTTCTGTTCTGTTTTTTTTTCTAACTGTTTTTTTCTGTTTCTGTTTTTCTCAAAAACAGAAACAGTGCCGATGCTTAGTAGGCATTGATGACCTTATCCGAGTCAAAATCCCAAACCCAATCATCATCGCTATCATTTTCAGTTTTGATATGTTTTGACTCTCGCTTTCCAGGTGGATCTTCATCTAACTGCGCGGTTTTGCGTTCTTTAGCCTCAAGCCTGTTTCCTTGCTGTTCTTTTGATTCCTCGGCACGCTTTCTTTTCTGACTTTCTCTATCAGCAGCAAGTTTTTTGGCATAGACTCTTTGAGCATCTTCATCAGCTTTTGCCATTGTAAGTTCATCAGTCATTTTAAACTTAAACATTAATAGATTTCTACGTGAACATATATGTCTTAAATATCTTTAATGACGTCACCGTCATAGCAAAAATGACGACAACTAACTTCATGACGTCAGCCGACACAGAAACATGACGTCACCTGATCCACAGACAGACAACTTATTTTTATACATATAGATATTAGTCTTAAACTCGCTAGGAATGTTGGCATTTTAAGAAAGTTGCAGTATATTTTCCCAAGAGATATTTTAAGAACTATATATTATTCCTTAATTCATCCTTATCTGCTATATTGTTGCAATGTTTGGGGTAGTACATTTCCTTCTCATCTCCATCGTGTTCGAGTTTTGCAGAATAAAGCGCTTCGAGTGTTATATGGTGTAGGTTTTAAAGACTCGGTACAAAAGAGGTATATAGAATGCAAAATCTTGCCTTTAGCAGGACTTACTATTTTTTATCGAAGCCTGTTTATATATAAATATTTTCAAAATTGTTTACCAATATGTTTTAAAAGTATGTTTGAATTAGGAAGTGATATTCATACACATTCTACGAGACAGTCCGATATAATTCGTCGTCCGCTTGCTATTACCCGTAGATCTCAATTCTCTATTTGGTATCTAGGACCCCATGCATGGAATTGTTTACCTACGACTTTGAGAAACATGGATAGTTTTTTTGAATTTCGGCGGGAATTAAAGCTATTTTGCCTTAATATTTATGGTTTTGATAGTTGAGTGGACCTCAAGTGGAGCCAAGATGTTGGTTTTTATTTTGGCGATACTGGTAAAGTGGTTTTAGTTTCTTTTTGTTTTGTCTCTTTTGAAGTGTAAATCCGTTTCGACTGAAATGCAGGGTAATTGATTTTTTCTTCTTCTTTCTTTTCCTTTTCTTTTCTTTTTATTTTTTCTTCTTTTTTGTATTGTTTTATTTGTATGTGTATTCGGGTTGCAAGCCCAAACAAGCTTTGCTTCGGGCCATTTACTTGTTTTGTTTTGTTATTTATATTAATAAACCCATCTTTCTCTCTCTCTCTCTCTCTCTCTATCTCTCTCTCTCTCTATAACTAATTGTAATATGTTAAAAAACATAATTATTTGCGGGGATTTCAATGACCACATCCTTCTCTGGGGGGGATAAGCCAGCAAATAAAGCTGGTAAGCTTATTGAAAGCTTGATTTCAAATAATACTGAATTAGCAGGTGCTACCCCTCCAACATATTTTAAACACCAAAAGTGGCAAATTTTCAACTATTGACCTACAAATTGTGTCAATAAATATTTTGAACAAAATTTATAAAAAGAAAATTGATAATCTCTGCTCTGACCATTTCACAATAGTTTCCTCTTTAAATAAACCAGCTAAAATTCTGCCACATATCCCTAAATATATCAACACTAAAGCAAATTGGACTATGTTTAGAAATAAGGTTAATGATGAAATTCTAAGTCTCGCCCAGGAATCACATACTTCAGTTGTAACAGCTGACACACATGCTGAAGTTATGACATCTATACTAACAAATACAGCTGATCGTGCTATCCCCAAAACAACACCTAAGGAAACAATCCCTAAACAAACTGCTAAAGCATGGTGGACAAAAGAATGCTAAATTATTTGGAAAACAAAAAAAGTAGCTAGGAGAACATACCTAAAAAAACCATCCCCTGCTACATATTTAAGTAAATTACAAGCAGAGGCTAATCTCAAGAGAACAATAATTAATGCTAAATACAATTACTAGAATAGTTTTGCAAATAGTCTTTCCAGAGAAACATGTCAGTCATTAAGTCAATTAAACATAAACTTATAAGCAAAATCTTAGGAAAAAAACATCCCCCAACCAACTTCAGTATGAATTAATATATGATTATACACACTATGACATTGACATTGAAAAGACAAAATTATTTGCTACCCTTTTCTCAAAAAAGCCAACATCAAAAATAAAAATATCACCACTCAAATCTTAATAAATCCAATTTACCAGCTCTGTCCAGAATCAGAGTATATAAAGCGTCCATTCTCAATACATGAACTGAATAATGCAATACAACATATCAGGGTCAATGCTATAAGTAGCTATGATAATATACATACTATATGGATGAAGAATCTTACCCCTTTGTATAAACAGGAACTCCTAAATTGCTATAACCATGCATATATACTATAACCTATAGTTGCTATAACCATGGTCACATCCACATTCCCCAATGTCTGGAAATGTTCATCTCTTCTACCAATTTTAAAGAAAAATAAACCTAAACATGACCCTGAGTCAGATAGACCTACAATGATTACTCCTGTGCTGGGAAAAGTAAAGTAGAAAATGATTTACCATTGGCTGCTATGGTTTGTTGAAAAGAATAATATGATACCTCATACTCAAACTGGCTTCAGAAAACCCCACTCCACAACAGATGCTTTCATATTGTTAACAAATGCAATAAATGAATCCCTATAAAAAAAAATAATGTCCTAATTGCTGCATCCCTAGACTTTTAAGAGGCATATGACAATGTTAACCACCAGATTCTTTTAGTTAAACTTGCAAATCATGGATTACCCCCAAACTTGTATCATTCATGGAATCTTTCATAGAAAACCAAAGCTTCATTGTTTGTGTAGGTTTGGCCTCTTCACCCAAAACTTCAATAACCAAAGGTCTTCCACAGGGTGCAGTCCTGAGCTGCCTCCTTATTTCCTTATTTATCTGGGACATAAACCTTCCACACACCCATTTACAATATGCTGATGATCTGGTATTATGGGCAACTGGCAACACCTTTGAGATTGCACATTCAAAGTTGCAAAAAGCACTTTTCCAATTTGAAAAGTTTTCTCAAAATTCTGATTTACTTATTGCATCCACTAAGTCCAAAATCATCCAATTCCACGATAAGCAAAGTAGTCTTAATTCGAGGCTAACTTAAAATGGAATAATAATTCCAGAGGACAATCAAATCAATTATCTAAGCCTCATACTTGACCAAAAACTTAAGTTCCACCTTCACATCACAAACACAATAAAAAAAATGCTATAGAAAAATAAGAATAATAAAAAAGACTACTTGCCAAACCTTGGGGCTGTAATGAGAAAATATTGCTCCAATTTTATCAATCACATATAAGACCCCATATTGATTATGGTCTCATAGTTTATGGTGCTTGTGCAAATATCCATTTGCAAAAAATTGAAACAACACAAAATGATATAATCCGTCTCATGTTTGGTCTAAGGAAACCGACAAATACTAAGTTGCTGCTTACAGATAGTGGACTATCACCGATAAATGAAAGAAGAAGATTTCTTCTAATTAATTATCTTACAAAAATTGAAGCCAATAACTCTCATACACTGCACAACTGGTTAAGAAATCCATCCATGTTTAGAGATATTGCAAATGAATATGCCAATACCCAGAAGAAATTCTCAGTGCCATTAAAGTCTATTGCACCCACATTCCCCCAAACCCCACCATGGAGCTGGTATCCCCATAATAAACACTGATTTCTCAAAGTGGACTAAAGAACTAAACCCCATTGCTTTTATACAGGAAAAATTTGCCGAGCTTAATACAATTACATATAAAAACTATTTCCAAATTTTTGTTAATGGGTCCAAAATGAACAAAAAAGTGGCAAGTGCAGCATTTATTCCAACCGATACAACTGCTTTTGGCAAGAGATTACATGATAACGTGTCTGTAATGTCTGCTGAGTTAAACGCCATAATTATGGCATTAAAGTTCCTCATGGTTAATGAATTTATGATTGATAATTTAAAAAATATTATAATATATTCTGGCTCATTATCAAGCCTAGAGCTGCTTCCTTCAGCTTCTCAGTATAAGACGGATACTGACATATTTCATTGCCTTAGGATTATTTTTAATCTCACTTCAAGCAGCATAATTTGCTCTGGATCAAATGGGCTAAATTTTCAGGCGTTTTCATATCAGTTCCTTAATTCAAGTGGCGAAGTTCCCTCTTCCCCTTTTTCAGATCTTGTAATCTTAAAAATGAAACAATTGACCATTGTGTATTTGAATGTAATATACTGACGTCTGCACAGTATACCCTGCAATGTAAAATGTTAGAATGCTTCAAACACCACAAAATCTCACTATCAGCCAAGAGTTTTGCTGACCATACCTGCACACAGAGCACAGAACTTGATGTATATTCTCTTATAATTCAACTTCTAGTATCAAAAGATTTACTGCAAGAAATCTGAGCAGATTCAAGATAAATAAGGACAAACCAACTCAGTAGCTCTGCCCATTGCACAGAGTGAGTCAAAAGGAAAAGGGCTGAATAGTCTTGACTGAAAAGCCCGCGTCTGCTGGAAAAGAAGAAGATGATCTTCTAAACTTTTTTGGTACAGCACTTTAACTAAAACAACTTCAAAAAATCCTGCCCCCCTTAAGTTTTGAGAAACACAATTGTATCTTCATAAAAGATTGAGAATATCTTTGCCCTTCTCTACTATATTTTTGTGAGTCTGCACTCTTAAACTATGTAAAAGAAAAACAAACTTAGATTACAAAAAAAATAAGCTAAGATACCCAGTAGTCAGACAGTTGATCACCACTTTAACAGTTAAATCTATATACAGTAAATTCTCTACAGTAAACAGTAAAATCTCTATCATACAACCTAGAAAGTGGATTGTTTCACCATTGGGTTTGTCAAAAACTTGTTAATAGGTATGCAATTAGTTTGAATATTTAACCATATATAACATTGAAAATTCCAAAAATACTGACAGATGACAGTAAAGCCTAATGTTGGACATAGACTAGATTTAAAGCCTAATCTTGGAAAATGCTGTCTGGCTCTAGGACACAAAATCTTAGGCATATGCCCAGAATTGAGGGCCACTGAGAACATAACATGTTAAGAAAGCAATTCATATTTCATTATGTGCAGAAAAATTGTAGTTAGCACATTTTGACTGTAGTCACACTATATTTTACCCCCACCCCCTTAATGTCCAAATATAGAGCACAATTAAATGTTTTCCAAGCATTTTTCTGTGTCACTCCTGTTTCAACCCATTTACCTATAAATTGAATCAACATGGACAAAATTACAAAACAGAAAATCACATGGAAAATATACAGAATTTGGTTTGTATATTTGCACACTAGGGAGTGTTGTGGGAAAAGTGTAGTTGATTTGTAGTCAAAATATGTTAACTGCAATTATTCTGCATATTATGAAGTATGAATTGTTCTCTCAGCATGTTTCCTTCTTAACAGTCCTAACTGTAGGCTTATACCAAGCCTACAATCAAATTAAAACAACATATTAAAATCACATACTAAGTCAATCTTGGACAAATTTATTTTAAGAAAAGTGTTTTGAAATGAAATAATTGTATTCCAATAGACTAGGTTGTAGGGTTAACTATTGTCTAAATTGGAATGTTAAAAAACTAGGTACTTATTGAAGAGGTACTTATCAGTCAATGCAACATGTACTTATCAGTCAATACAAACATGTTTACCTTCAGTTACCTTAAATCACCTGTCCAGCAAGATAAAGGTGGTAATGAGCCTCCTGTGCAACATCTTGCTGGTGGTGTGACATGACTATGGTCTGGCATCCCAGGTTAGTCTACAGTCTGCATTGGCCCAGTCCTGTGTCCTGGTCGTCATTTATATTCCCTATGTCCCGGTCGTCATTTGTGTCCTGGTATCCCATTCTGTAATTTCTCTTTGAGTGTCCCGGTCGTTATTTATATTCCCTCTGTCCCGGTCGTCATTTGTGTCCCGGTCTGTAATTTCTCTTTGAGTGTTTTTTCTTTTTAGTATTTTTTTGTTTTTTACATTTTTTCTTTTTTCAGTTTTCTTTTTCTTCTTTATTTTTCAGCTTCACTATGAAATACATATCGCCGAACCTTTGTTTTTTTAACTAAAATCTGGTAGGCATTATGCATCGGCACTGTTTCTGTTTTCTGTTTCTGTTTCTGTTTTTTCTTGCCTGTTTCTGCCTGTTTCTTTTTCTGTTTTTACAAAAAAAAAGAACAGAAAACAGAAACAGGCTACCTGTTTTTGTTTTACCTGTTTCTGTTCTGTTTTTTTTTCATCTGTTTTTTTTTCCGTTTCTGTTTTTTTTTTATCTGTTTGCTGTTTTTTTTTTCTGTTTTTTTTTTTAAATGCCGCGCTATCTAGCGGGCATGATACCGAAACGCATGATACCTACCCGTACCTACAGTACCGAAACGCACATCTAGCGGGCATGATACCATGATACCGTTGATTTTTGAATTTAAACAAAAAGGGAATAGTTGTGGGAAAAGTCAAAGTCATGGCCAATTGTAGAAAAAAGCTAAGACAGATTGTCCAATTAAGTGGGCAACCCAGTCAAGGTTAATTTTACCCCTTTGATTGCCGTTGTGACTGTCTCCCATTTATGCTACATCTCTCCGTGCATGCATGTCCCTTGACAATGCCGAAATAGAGTCAACCCGTTGACTACGGGTTGACTACTTGAAAATTTTCCTCTCATGCATGTCACTCCACAATGCTCAACTAGAGTCAACCTCTCATGCTAATTCACGGCGGGGTAAATCTGAGCGAAAGATAGAGATAGAGAAAGAGAGAGAAGCTTGAACGCTATACAGTGGACATGGGCTAGATGGGAACCCCATATGACAATGTCTCTACTGTTGGTATATGTGTAGCGGATGGCTATTACCGCTTGAGCAACGGTCTAACCATTGACGGCTTTAAGGATTCGTGCTTTAAGCGGCAAACATGGGCTCAATGAAATCCCATATAAAAGAGGAATATAGCGTTGGTATTTACTTAGAGCAATGGGTTACCGCTAGAACAGCAGTCCAACAAGCCACGGCTTGAAGGCATCCGTACTTTAAGCGGTGAACCTAGACACCTTGGTATGTGTGTAGCAGAGGGTTATTACCACTTGAGCAATGGTCTAACAATAGAGCGTTATAGAGCGTTGGTATTTGCTTAGAGCAATGGGTTACCGCTATAGCGACGGTTTAAATAGCCTCTAACTTAAGTGGTGGACATAAGCTAGATGGGATGACTCTGTGTCTGTCTGGTATATATTAGCAAGCAGCGGTCTAAGTAGCCTCGGCTTGAAAGCATCCGTGCTTTAAGCGGTGAATATAGTGTTGGTATATGCTTTGAGCAATGATTTACCGCTAAAGCAACGGTCTAAGAGCAACTAGGGTAAACTGTCAATTATAAATGACATTTAAGCTTGAAAGGAATATAGCGTTGGTATCACCCGATTGGACACATTTTATGACAAATTTCGCCCCCCCCCCCTAAAAATACGCTAGTGTGTTGAATTACACGAAGTTGCTCATCTTTTGTATGTGACTACAAGGATTTAACAAGAAGATGTTTTCTTTCCTATTAGAAATAGAAGAAGTAAGGAAAAAACAGGAAAAACAGCTGTTAAAACAGCTGTTTTCTGTTTTTTCGAAAAACAGAATAGATTACAGAAACAGGTCACCTGTTTTTGTTTCTGTTCTGTTTTTTTTTCTAACTGTTTTTTTCTGTTTCTGTTTTTCTCAAAAACAGAAACAGTGCCGATGCTTAGTAGGCATTGATGACCTTATCCGAGTCAAAATCCCAAACCCAATCATCATCGCTATCATTTTCAGTTTTGATATGTTTTGACTCTCGCTTTCCAGGTGGATCTTCATCTAACTGCGCGGTTTTGCGTTCTTTAGCCTCAAGCCTGTTTCCTTGCTGTTCTTTTGATTCCTCGGCACGCTTTCTTTTCTGACTTTCTCTATCAGCAGCAAGTTTTTTGGCATAGACTCTTTGAGCATCTTCATCAGCTTTTGCCATTGTAAGTTCATCAGTCATTTTAAACTTAAACATTAATAGATTTCTACGTGAACATATATGTCTTAAATATCTTTAATGACGTCACCGTCATAGCAAAAATGACGACAACTAACTTCATGACGTCAGCCGACACAGAAACATGACGTCACCTGATCCACAGACAGACAACTTATTTTTATACATATAGATATTAGTCTTAAACTCGCTAGGAATGTTGGCATTTTAAGAAAGTTGCAGTATATTTTCCCAAGAGATATTTTAAGAACTATATATTATTCCTTAATTCATCCTTATCTGCTATATTGTTGCAATGTTTGGGGTAGTACATTTCCTTCTCATCTCCATCGTGTTCGAGTTTTGCAGAATAAAGCGCTTCGAGTGTTATATGGTGTAGGTTTTAAAGACTCGGTACAAAAGAGGTATATAGAATGCAAAATCTTGCCTTTAGCAGGACTTACTATTTTTTATCGAAGCCTGTTTATATATAAATATTTTCAAAATTGTTTACCAATATGTTTTAAAAGTATGTTTGAATTAGGAAGTGATATTCATACACATTCTACGAGACAGTCCGATATAATTCGTCGTCCGCTTGCTATTACCCGTAGATCTCAATTCTCTATTTGGTATCTAGGACCCCATGCATGGAATTGTTTACCTACGACTTTGAGAAACATGGATAGTTTTTTTGAATTTCGGCGGGAATTAAAGCTATTTTGCCTTAATATTTATGGTTTTGATAGTTGAGTGGACCTCAAGTGGAGCCAAGATGTTGGTTTTTATTTTGGCGATACTGGTAAAGTGGTTTTAGTTTCTTTTTGTTTTGTCTCTTTTGAAGTGTAAATCCGTTTCGACTGAAATGCAGGGTAATTGATTTTTTCTTCTTCTTTCTTTTCCTTTTCTTTTCTTTTTATTTTTTCTTCTTTTTTGTATTGTTTTATTTGTATGTGTATTCGGGTTGCAAGCCCAAACAAGCTTTGCTTCGGGCCATTTACTTGTTTTGTTTTGTTATTTATATTAATAAACCCATCTTTCTCTCTCTCTCTCTCTCTCTCTATCTCTCTCTCTCTCTATAACTAATTGTAATATGTTAAAAAACATAATTATTTGCGGGGATTTCAATGACCACATCCTTCTCTGGGGGGGATAAGCCAGCAAATAAAGCTGGTAAGCTTATTGAAAGCTTGATTTCAAATAATACTGAATTAGCAGGTGCTACCCCTCCAACATATTTTAAACACCAAAAGTGGCAAATTTTCAACTATTGACCTACAAATTGTGTCAATAAATATTTTGAACAAAATTTATAAAAAGAAAATTGATAATCTCTGCTCTGACCATTTCACAATAGTTTCCTCTTTAAATAAACCAGCTAAAATTCTGCCACATATCCCTAAATATATCAACACTAAAGCAAATTGGACTATGTTTAGAAATAAGGTTAATGATGAAATTCTAAGTCTCGCCCAGGAATCACATACTTCAGTTGTAACAGCTGACACACATGCTGAAGTTATGACATCTATACTAACAAATACAGCTGATCGTGCTATCCCCAAAACAACACCTAAGGAAACAATCCCTAAACAAACTGCTAAAGCATGGTGGACAAAAGAATGCTAAATTATTTGGAAAACAAAAAAAGTAGCTAGGAGAACATACCTAAAAAAACCATCCCCTGCTACATATTTAAGTAAATTACAAGCAGAGGCTAATCTCAAGAGAACAATAATTAATGCTAAATACAATTACTAGAATAGTTTTGCAAATAGTCTTTCCAGAGAAACATGTCAGTCATTAAGTCAATTAAACATAAACTTATAAGCAAAATCTTAGGAAAAAAACATCCCCCAACCAACTTCAGTATGAATTAATATATGATTATACACACTATGACATTGACATTGAAAAGACAAAATTATTTGCTACCCTTTTCTCAAAAAAGCCAACATCAAAAATAAAAATATCACCACTCAAATCTTAATAAATCCAATTTACCAGCTCTGTCCAGAATCAGAGTATATAAAGCGTCCATTCTCAATACATGAACTGAATAATGCAATACAACATATCAGGGTCAATGCTATAAGTAGCTATGATAATATACATACTATATGGATGAAGAATCTTACCCCTTTGTATAAACAGGAACTCCTAAATTGCTATAACCATGCATATATACTATAACCTATAGTTGCTATAACCATGGTCACATCCACATTCCCCAATGTCTGGAAATGTTCATCTCTTCTACCAATTTTAAAGAAAAATAAACCTAAACATGACCCTGAGTCAGATAGACCTACAATGATTACTCCTGTGCTGGGAAAAGTAAAGTAGAAAATGATTTACCATTGGCTGCTATGGTTTGTTGAAAAGAATAATATGATACCTCATACTCAAACTGGCTTCAGAAAACCCCACTCCACAACAGATGCTTTCATATTGTTAACAAATGCAATAAATGAATCCCTATAAAAAAAAATAATGTCCTAATTGCTGCATCCCTAGACTTTTAAGAGGCATATGACAATGTTAACCACCAGATTCTTTTAGTTAAACTTGCAAATCATGGATTACCCCCAAACTTGTATCATTCATGGAATCTTTCATAGAAAACCAAAGCTTCATTGTTTGTGTAGGTTTGGCCTCTTCACCCAAAACTTCAATAACCAAAGGTCTTCCACAGGGTGCAGTCCTGAGCTGCCTCCTTATTTCCTTATTTATCTGGGACATAAACCTTCCACACACCCATTTACAATATGCTGATGATCTGGTATTATGGGCAACTGGCAACACCTTTGAGATTGCACATTCAAAGTTGCAAAAAGCACTTTTCCAATTTGAAAAGTTTTCTCAAAATTCTGATTTACTTATTGCATCCACTAAGTCCAAAATCATCCAATTCCACGATAAGCAAAGTAGTCTTAATTCGAGGCTAACTTAAAATGGAATAATAATTCCAGAGGACAATCAAATCAATTATCTAAGCCTCATACTTGACCAAAAACTTAAGTTCCACCTTCACATCACAAACACAATAAAAAAAATGCTATAGAAAAATAAGAATAATAAAAAAGACTACTTGCCAAACCTTGGGGCTGTAATGAGAAAATATTGCTCCAATTTTATCAATCACATATAAGACCCCATATTGATTATGGTCTCATAGTTTATGGTGCTTGTGCAAATATCCATTTGCAAAAAATTGAAACAACACAAAATGATATAATCCATCTCATATTTGGTCTTAGGAAACCGACAAATACTAAGTTGCTGCTTACAGAGAGTGGACTATCACCGATAAATGAAAGAAGAAGATTTCTTCTAATTAATTATCTTACAAAAATTGAAGCCAATAACTCTCATACACTGCACAACTGGTTAAGAAATCCATCCATGTTTAGAGATATTGCAAATGAATATGCCAATACCCAGAAGAAATTCTCAGTGCCATTAAAGTCTATTGCACCCACATTCCCCCAAACCCCACCATGGAGCTGGTATCCCCATAATAAACACTGATTTCTCAAAGTGGACTAAAGAACTAAACCCCATTGCTTTTATACAGGAAAAATTTGCCGAGCTTAATACAATTACATATAAAAACTATTTCCAAATTTTTGTTAATGGGTCCAAAATGAACAAAAAAGTGGCAAGTGCAGCATTTATTCCAACCGATACAACTGCTTTTGGCAAGAGATTACATGATAACGTGTCTGTAATGTCTGCTGAGTTAAACGCCATAATTATGGCATTAAAGTTCCTCATGGTTAATGAATTTATGATTGATAATTTAAAAAATATTATAATATATTCTGGCTCATTATCAAGCCTAGAGCTGCTTCCTTCAGCTTCTCAGTATAAGACGGATACTGACATATTTCATTGCCTTAGGATTATTTTTAATCTCACTTCAAGCAGCATAATTTGCTCTGGATCAAATGGGCTAAATTTTCAGGCGTTTTCATATCAGTTCCTTAATTCAAGTGGCGAAGTTCCCTCTTCCCCTTTTTCAGATCTTGTAATCTTAAAAATGAAACAATTGACCATTGTGTATTTGAATGTAATATACTGACGTCTGCACAGTATACCCTGCAATGTAAAATGTTAGAATGCTTCAAACACCACAAAATCTCACTATCAGCCAAGAGTTTTGCTGACCATACCTGCACACAGAGCACAGAACTTGATGTATATTCTCTTATAATTCAACTTCTAGTATCAAAAGATTTACTGCAAGAAATCTGAGCAGATTCAAGATAAATAAGGACAAACCAACTCAGTAGCTCTGCCCATTGCACAGAGTGAGTCAAAAGGAAAAGGGCTGAATAGTCTTGACTGAAAAGCCCGCGTCTGCTGGAAAAGAAGAAGATGATCTTCTAAACTTTTTTGGTACAGCACTTTAACTAAAACAACTTCAAAAAATCCTGCCCCCCTTAAGTTTTGAGAAACACAATTGTATCTTCATAAAAGATTGAGAATATCTTTGCCCTTCTCTACTATATTTTTGTGAGTCTGCACTCTTAAACTATGTAAAAGAAAAACAAACTTAGATTACAAAAAAAATAAGCTAAGATACCCAGTAGTCAGACAGTTGATCACCACTTTAACAGTTAAATCTATATACAGTAAATTCTCTACAGTAAACAGTAAAATCTCTATCATACAACCTAGAAAGTGGATTGTTTCACCATTGGGTTTGTCAAAAACTTGTTAATAGGTATGCAATTAGTTTGAATATTTAACCATATATAACATTGAAAATTCCAAAAATACTGACAGATGACAGTAAAGCCTAATGTTGGACATAGACTAGATTTAAAGCCTAATCTTGGAAAATGCTGTCTGGCTCTAGGACACAAAATCTTAGGCATATGCCCAGAATTGAGGGCCACTGAGAACATAACATGTTAAGAAAGCAATTCATATTTCATTATGTGCAGAAAAATTGTAGTTAGCACATTTTGACTGTAGTCACACTATATTTTACCCCCACCCCCTTAATGTCCAAATATAGAGCACAATTAAATGTTTTCCAAGCATTTTTCTGTGTCACTCCTGTTTCAACCCATTTACCTATAAATTGAATCAACATGGACAAAATTACAAAACAGAAAATCACATGGAAAATATACAGAATTTGGTTTGTAAATTTGCACACTAGGGAGTGTTGTGGGAAAAGTGTAGTTGATTTGTAGTCAAAATATGTTAACTGCAATTATTCTGCATATTATGAAGTATGAATTGTTCTCTCAGCATGTTTCCTTCTTAACAGTCCTAACTGTAGGCTTATACCAAGCCTACAATCAAATTAAAACAACATATTAAAATCACATACTAAGTCAATCTTGGACAAATTTATTTTAAGAAAAGTGTTTTGAAATGAAATAATTGTATTCCAATAGACTAGGTTGTAGGGTTAACTATTGTCTAAATTGGAATGTTAAAAAACTAGGTACTTATTGAAGAGGTACTTATCAGTCAATGCAACATGTACTTATCAGTCAATACAAACATGTTTACCTTCAGTTACCTTAAATCACCTGTCCAGCAAGATAAAGGTGGTAATGAGCCTCCTGTGCAACATCTTGCTGGTGGTGTGACATGACTATGGTCTGGCATCCCAGGTTAGTCTACAGTCTGCATTGGCCCAGTCCTGATCAACTCCTTTTGTGAATGTATTTATGGTTTGGGACTAGATGGTGGCTTTGGAGAGGCTGTTCCAGTAAGGGACAAAGCATACAGAGAAATATTGCCAGTGCTCATGTCAATGGCAATGGGGGACTTGTAGCTTCTTTGTGCAACCTCTTGTCATGCTTGCAAGGGATGAGGAGAGTACTTGACTTGAAAGGTCGTTTTCTAGCAGTTTGCAAGTAGCAATTGTGCCTCCTTTCTTCCTTCAATAAAGTAGGGTGGGGAGTTTGAGGGATACAAGGTGTTCCTCATATGGCTTGTCTTGCAAAGCTGGTGTGATGCTCTCCTTTTGTTGCTCACCTTTGGACACCCTCAAGTGCTTTAACATCCATTTTATAGTGAAGAGATGCTTGGGTCATTCTGAATTCCAGACATGGATGTACAATAGTTTTGTAAAGCTTTGTGACTACACATGGCTTCCTGGTGGTAGATGTTCATTTTATGAGCCCTAGGGATTGGCTGGCTTTAGTAACTTGAGCTTGTGTGTGGCTGTCAAACTTGAGTTTATCATCAACAATAACCCCCATGTCCTTCTCCTGACTTACAGCTTAAAAGGTTTAAAATTAAATTTATTTGAAATGAATGTCATAGGCCAAATTGGATTCAGGATGAAATTTTGATAACAGAGGTAAGTTTCTTTCTTGAATATCTGAATATTTGGTAAAATTCTAGTTAATTGACTTCTTGCTATCTCAGAAAGGGTTTGGAAAAAATTAGAATTTAGAAAAAAATCATTGATATGACTCAAAATTCTACTCAAATAACAGGAATTGCATTTTCAGAACTTAAGGCAGAGAAAAAGCAAGTAGTAACTTAAAATTAAGGTAAAATGTTGTTTTGTCATGTAGGCAAATTTCAGGCCCTCTAGAAGGAGAAGGAGTGGAGGTGGGGGTAAAATTCTAGTTAATTGACTTCTTGCTATCTTGGAAAGTGTTTATGTTAGGAAAATGAAACTTTAAGGGATGGGTCTACAGGCTAAAGTATGTCCTAGGAAGGTATTTTGAAGTACACACCTCCACTCCTTCTCCCTCTTGAGGGCCCTGAAATTTGCCAACATGACAGGTCTATGCCTATTGAAATTTTGACAAAACAACATTTTACCTTAATTTTCAGTTACTAGTTGCTTTTTCTCTGCCTTTAGTTCTGAAAATCCAATTCCTGTTATTTGAGTAGAATTTTGAACCATATCAGTGTTTTTTTTCAAAATTTAGGAAATGTATTTCTATATCTTTAAAACCTTATAAAATGGAACTGAGCAAAGTTATGAAGCTGAAAACAATTTTGTTGTACTTAAATTAAGCAGAAGATCTATTTAGCAAGGTTTCACTTTTATAACACACATATTTTTAAAGGTCATCAAAGGTCACAGCCCTCTAGAGGGAGAGGGAGTGGAGGTAGTTGCTTGCAAATACCTTCCTGGAACATACTTTAGTCTATAGATTCATCCCTGAAAGTTTCATTTTCCTAAAACCCTTTCTGAGATAGCAAGAAGTCAACTAACTAGAATTTTACCAAGGTGGGTACTTCAAAATACCTTCCCAGGACATACTTTAGCCTGTAGACTCACCCCTAAAATTTTCATTTTCCTAACCTAAACCCTTTCTGAGATAGCAAGAAGTCAATTAACTAGAATTTTATCAAATATTCTATTAACATATAGCCTATATAGCTTTACCAATAGGCCTACCTCTAAATTGTGCAAATGACAGTGCAACTACACCACACTGGTAATGCTGCTCTACTGTTTACCATTAGTCTAGCGTAATTAAGACTTACAGTGTTGTATAAGGTTAAAAAATTAAGTAAATTATATACTTATCTGGAATATTCAGACAAATCTAAGGGTGAAACAATCCATTTTCAAGTTGGCATATGCTACAAGATTTTACAGTGAATCCACCTGTCACTGAGTACCTCACCCTAACCTAAAATATTTACCAGCTAAGAGATCTTTATGATCTATTTCGCCAAGACTTTTCCTTTTCTGTTTGGGACTATAAGACTTTTGTTATTTCCTATCCAATTCGAGAAATTTTGTTCTGTTTCTTCAGTGAATAACTGAGGAGGATTGCTCTTGTCTCCACCGCTATCCATCTGAACTGTAGGCTAAAAATTTACCGCTTCCATCGCTTTACGATGCTCACCAGCAGTTATGTTTAAATTATTTTGCTTAGAACTGAAAAAGAGTTATGCGGCAAGGACAGAAAAACAAATTAAAAGATGTAGTAACTCCAAAGATTTATCATATTATATCTTTTCTTCAGGGATGCTGTTTTGAGGAGGGCAGTTGCCACCCTCCCTAATAATTTGGAAAAAAACAACTATTATATAGCCCAAGCACCCTGACTATCCGGTTATGAAACCAGCTTATCCCCCCCATTACCCCGCTGTTTTTATTTTATGAAAAAATCAGAATTTTTTTTGATATTATTATTATTCATTTTTTTCCCGTCAAAAAAAGGTGCAGACGGAGTAATCACTAAAGATAATAAAAAGAAAAACGAATAAAAAAGACAATTGAAAATTCAAATACATGACACAAAAAACTCTTCATTACATGCATTACATTAATATGAACAAACTATTGCTATCAAATTGATGACCATGGATAGTGATTTTTTTTTGCAAACGGGATAGAGATATGTTACACCAATATTTGGGTCTGCAATCTTATTCAATTGGATGATTTTACGGTTTCTCGTCCGAGGAGGAAAACTCAAAAGATACTTAACAAATCAGAAGAAGATCGATTGTAGGTACTTTTTATCTGTAGCCTTAAACAATTTCCAGAAAGGAGCAATGTAAAGTAGATGTGTATAGGCTGGGGCATTGTAGATGAATGCTAGAAGGTAACGTATGAAGCTTTGTTTGCTTTTTGTGATTCCAGCGTAAGAAAATCTAATTTTATGCTCAACGTGCGTTATCAGCAAACGACGTGTGTGGCCGATAGATGCGCCAATTTGAAGGCCCAGGGAAGTAATATGGTCTCCGGGTTTGATAAAAGAACCTTCCAGATTTAGGAAAGAAATAGAGGGATTTTGCCAACTAAAAAGGACAACTTCAGTTTTCTCGGGATTAAAAGACAGTCCAATTTTTGACTATTCAACTTTGAGGATTTTGAAAGTCTCCCAATGTGCTAGATCGTACAACTGAAATTCGTAATCTCATCAGCATATCAAATAAGAGACGCATCAATTCCGTCAATAATGCAAGCAGGAGGACATTTTGCCCTAGTTTCCAGAACAGTATTATTGAACAGGGTTTGTGAAGTGATAATTCCTTGTCTAGTCCCTTTCTACGGGGATGGGGTGCTGAGGAATCACAGGCATATTCGAGGGATTCGATTAGTTTGGCCTCACACAAGAATTAATGCAATTATACTGAGATTGATGAAGACAGGTGTATACGCACCCATCCCTTTCTTTACGGGTATAGGGTGCTGAGGAATCACAGGTAAATTCGAAGGATTCGACTGGTTTGACCTCACACAAGAATTAATGCATTTTTACTGAGATTGATGAAGACAGGGGTATACTGCAGGGATATACGGGATGGGAGTTTTAAACACGCTCTAAGATTCTTATATAAATCCCTGAGAACACGGACACCTGATGGGTTGACGCCTCACTTTGCCATACGGAGAAGCATGGACGAATAAATTAAGGAATCGAATGCTCGTTTAATGTTTTATCTGGAGAGGATCAGACTGTATGAATATGAGAACGGCCAAGATTAGCTTGAAAACCGAACCAATTTGGGCAAATGTAACATTTCGGTTTAAGCTCATCAACAAACAGGAGCTCAAAAAGTTTACAGAGCGTAGTAGAGACCACGATGGGACGGAAGGATTAACATTGCGACTATGACTTTCCTTTTTTGGGAATCGGAGTCAGATCACTGATGCAGAATGAGAAAGGGACAATATCTGTATCACGTATCATTTGTGTGAGAAGGCTGAGGTGACGCAACAGTACATAGCTTTCGTTACTTTTGTGTAGAGTACTCACCTTGTCTATCTCCAAAGACGCTTTCCTTTTGAGTCGAGATATAGCTTTTATGTCAGTGTCACATGCAACAACAAAATTAAGGTGAGGAGATTCATCAATGAAGTTGTAAAGCTCGTCACAAAATTAAAACTCTAAAACAGGATCAAACTCAGAAATTTTATTTAAAAAATGAGATACCCATTCAGACAAAGGAACATCATTTGACTCTGGCAAATTGGAGATGCTACGAAGCAATAGATTTCACAGTAGATCAGGTCAATGGTATCTTTTCCTTCTCGGAATAAAATGTTTGCATTTTAGATCGATGAAGGGCAAGTTCCGTAGCAAAACTTTTTTTTTTTGTGCTTTTTTCAATTTACTGACTATTCCTTGACGGGGGCATAGGCAATCTCTCCTTAATTTGTACCAAAACTTTCCCTGTCACAAGCTTCAGACAATGCTGGATTTCTTGACCACCCAGGAACTTAGGTGCTAATACGGTTATTCTTTTTTTTAAAGAGATACTGCCCTTTTTTCCGCACACAAAAGCACATGGCAGATTTCTGCAGAATTGATATCAAGTGTTAATCTAACTTCATTAATGTTTTTAATGGAAGACTTTGCAGGAGATGTAATGGAACCTAGGCCTTGTTAAGGATGCTACCAAAAGTTTAAATGAACTGAGATTTGTCAATTTTTTCCAATCGCGACAAGTAAACCATTTATGTTGGTGAGAGCCTGCAACACTGAAATCTGAGAAGCTTCTCGTTTAAAGCTAGAGGCAATAGGAAGGTGGTCTGAAACTTAAAATTTAGAAAATGCCTCAACACAAAGTATATCAAGATTATACGACACAACGTGGTCAAGGTCAGATGTGCAAGAGGAAGAATGAATGGAAGTAAACCTGGCAGATTTCTGTGGAACTTTAAAATCATCACCAAATATTCCGTATAGTTAACAAGCACAGATAGAAGCTGAAGACAAACTGCTATTTAAATAACAATTCAAATCACCTATGATCAAACATGGTATTTTCAGTTTACGAAGGCATGAGCTAAGTTTACTAAATGCTAATGTGAAATTTCTCTCCGAATCTTCATATCAAGGAGGCACACTCGTGCCTCTATAAAGAGGCGACACACGACAATGTTAAGCGATCTTCGGTTCCAGTGGTCGCAGACGGATGGGGAGGGATGCATTTCGTAGCCCGAGCTCCAACTAAGAAACCTGCAAAATTTCATCCCCCTCCAACTTTTTCTTCATGGGGAAAATCTGGCCGAAAGTTTCGACCTGTCAACCCAAGCCCCCCTTTAACGTTGTCCGATCGGGCTGAAATTCACAAGTTAAGGTCCCCTAGGGCCCAGGAGCTTATCCGCGAAATTTCAGCTTGATCCGATAACTCCTTCCCTGTTTTCCAGAAACCACGCATAGCCACTTAAAATTCATTTACTTTTTTTTTCTAGACGCCTACAGGTCACATCCGACATCGGATCTGGGTGTACGAAGACTCATTCGATGCAGAATTCACCGAGTAAGTGCCCATGAAAGTTTCGTAGGAAAATCTTAACCCCCCGAAAGTTTCGACCCTCCAACCCCCCGCCCCACCCCTTTTAACGTTGTCCGATCGGGCTGAAATTCACAAGTTAAGGTCCCCTACGGCCCAGGAGCTTATCCGCGAAATTTCAGCTTGATCCGATAACTCCTTCCCTGTTTTCCAGAAACCACCCATTAGCTATTTAAATTAACGGATTTCTCTCCATAAGAGCCCATGTTAATTTGAAATTTTTAAAAGCTATTGAGAAGTTATATTAACAAACATTCAACTATTAGCTCAGTTGGTAGAGCGTGAGACTTTTAATCCTCGGGTCAAGGGTTCAAGTCCCTTACGGGCGGTTTTTTTTTCACAACATCAAAAAATTTTTGATAACACCTGGACAGCTTATCATTTGAGAGATAACAGAATATTAGCTTCTTATGAGCAAAAGAAACATTTCGGTCATTCTATCTATTTTTTTTTCTATTTTATACAATGATTTAAAAGCGGGGGGGGGGGGTTCCTCTCCTAATTCCTGTACGAGGAGTACAGGAATTATTAAATTACATCCACCATGGATTGTAGAAAAACGTACAGAATTAATATGAAAAAAAATTAAACCTGTACAAAAGAGTCTTTAAAAGCGGGGGTTTGCCTCTCCTAAAAGTCTTCTTATAGTCCTAATAGTCTAATAGTCCCATGTTAATTTTTGAAATTCTTAAAAGTTACGAATATCAACATTCAAGTACATCAAAATAATCAGCTCGGCACGGCGAGAATGACTGCAAGCATCATAAAAATCCAGCTCCATTCCAGAAAAATTTTTGATAACACCTGGACAGCTTATCAATTGAGAGATAACAGAATATTAGCTTCTTATGAGCAAAAGAAACATTTCGGTCATTCTATCTATTTTTTTTCTATTTTATACAATGATTTAAAAGCGGGGGGGGGGGGCGGCAGCCACCCAAGTTCCTCTCCTAATTCCTGTACGAGGAGTACAGGAATTATTAAATTACATCCACCATGGATTGTAGAAAAACGTACAGAAATAATATGAAAAAAACTTCGTTTTCTTAAAGAGTTAAAGAGGCTGCGTCCCAAAGTCGAACCTTAAAACGTACAGGAATTAGAAGAGGCAGTTGGGGGGCTGCCGCCCCCCAAACCCCCAGCTTTTAAAGACTCTTTTGTACAGGTTTTTTGTTTTTTTGCTAACCCCCGGCTCTTGGCTTCGGAAAGGCCCTCTTTTAATTAACAAAAAATTGAAATGAATGAATAATGGAATAACTTCGAAAAATGTTAAACACAAGAGGACAGGAGAACCATTGCGCCGAAACTAGTAAATAGTAACAATGAAGTCCCCCCACAAAAAAAAACTGTACAAAAGAGTCTTTAAAAGCTGGGGGTTTGGGGGGCGGCAGCCCCCCAACTGCCTCTTCTAATTCCTGTACGTTTTAAGGTTCGACTTTGGGACGCAGCCTCTTTAACTCTTTAAGAAAACGAAGTTTTTTTCATATTATTTGTAATTAAGCATCGGCACTGTTTCTGTTTTTGAGAAAAACAGAAACAGAAAAAAACAGTTAGAAAAAAAACAGAACAGAAACAGAAACAGGTCAAACAAAAACAGGTGACCTGTTTCTGTAATCTATTCTGTTTTTTGAAAAAACAGAAAACAGCTGTTTTTTTTAAAAAACAGCTGTTTTAACAGCTGTTTTTCCTGTTTTTTCCTTACTTCTTCTATTTCTAATAGGAAAGAAAACATCTTCTTGTTAAATCCTTGTAGTCACATACAAAAGATGAGCAACTTCGTGTAATTCAACACACTAGCGTATTTTTAGGAGGGGGGGGGGGGCGAAATTTGTCATAAAATGTGTCCAATCGGGTGATACCAACGCTATATTCCTTTCAAGCTTAAATGTCATTTATAATTGACAATTTACCCTAGTTGCTCTTAGACCGTTGCTTTAGCGGTAAACCATTGCTCAAAGCATATACCAACACTATATTCACCGCTTAAAGCACGGATGCTTTCAAGCCGAGGCTACTTAGACCGCTGCTTGCTAATATATACCAGACAGACAAAGAGTCATCCCATCTAGCTTATGTCCACCGCTTAAGTTAGAGGCTATTTAAAACGTCGCTATAGCGGTAACCCATTGCTCTAAGCAAATACCAACGCTCTATAACGCTCTATGGTTAGACCATTGCTCAAGTGGTAATAACCCTCCGCTACACACATACCAAGGTGTCTAGGTTCACCGCTTAAAGTACGGATGCCTTCAAGCCGTGGCTTGTTGGACCGCTGTTCTAGCGGTAACCCATTGCTCTAAGTAAATACCAACGCTATATTCCTCTTTTATATGGGGTTTCATTGAGCCCATGTTTGCCGCTTAAAACACGAATCCTTAAAGCCGTCAATGGTTAGACCGTTGCTCAAGCGGTAATAGCCATCCGCTACACATATACCAACAGTAGAGACATTGTCATATGGGGTTCCCATCTAGCCCATGTCCACTGTATAGCGTTCAAGCTTCTCTCTCTTTCTCTATCTCTCTCTTTCGCTCAGATTTACCCCGCCGTGAATTAGCATGAGAGGTTGACTCTAGTTGAGCATTGTGGAGTGACATGCATGAGAGGAAAATTTTCAAGTAGTCAACCCGTAGTCAACGGGTTGACTCTATTTCGGCATTGTCAAGGGACTTGCATGCACGGAGAGGTGTAGCATAAATGGGAGACAGTCACAACGGCAATCAAAGGGGTAAAATTAACCTTGACTGGGTTGCCCACTTAATTGGACAATCGGTCTTAGCTTTTTTCTACAATTGGCCATGACTTTGACTTTTCCCACAACTATTCCCTTTTTGTTTAAATTCAAAAATCAACGGTATCATGGTATCATGCCCGCTAGATGTGCGTTTCGGTACGGTAGGCACGGGTAGGTATCATGCGTTTCGGTATCATGCCCGCTAGATAGCGCGGCATTTGAAAAAAAAAAAAAACAGAAAAAAAACAGAAAACAGATAAAAAAAAAACAGAAACGGAAAAAAACAGATGAAAAAAAAACAGAACAGAAACAGAAACAGGTAAAACAAAAACAGGTAGCCTGTTTCTGTTTTCTGTTCTGTTTTTTGTAAAAACAGAAACAGAAACAGGCAGAAACAGGCAAGAAAAAACAGAAACAGAAACAGAAAACAGAAACAGTGCCGATGCATATTTGAAATCTGTGGGTAGATATAAATTTATTGCTGCACAAGCGCCTACAAGCACAGCTAAAACACTATCACTAGAAAAGAACCCACTATAATTAAGATTTGATGCTACATAAGTAGCAATACTACCAGAAGCTCTGTCTTCAAAAGTACTATGCTTAGCTGGAACTGAAAAAGTTTTAAAGTTCGCACTAATTTCCAGGAAACCAATGCTGTGGTTGGTCAGGAAATACTCCTATCACTACAAAATATCATGATTATGAAGCATATTCTCAAGAATAGGTCTTTTGTTAATAAGACTACCATTAATGTTCCAAGATAGACAGCGAATATCCACTTACCTTCTTAGCTGCCCGTTTATCTATTTGAGCGTTGCCAGGGCATTTGATACTGTAACAGGTGTGACCAGAAAATGTACATGAAATGCAGAACATGTTCCAAACACAGGGGTCATCCTTGGTGAAAGAGTGCTCCGTGGAACCACAGCGAGAGCCCAGTTCTGCCTTCTTACTATCAGCAGTAATATGAACTTGTTGATGGCATCTGAAGCAATGCCTGGGTATGAATATGAATTCCAAAACACCTAACTTCTCATAACCCACCTAGACATAATTTTTCAAAAATGAATTGAGGTCACTCCGTGGTTCAAAGTAAATTTTGCAGGCACGTGACTTGTCACACTAAAAAGCTTTGACGCATTTTGGAATAATTTTTTAAAGATTTTTTTTGTTCATTTCTTTCGACAAGTTCTTATTGATACCTATTGTTCCTTGCTGCTCTAGATTTGGACTTGAATTTTCAAAAATGGAGATTTCATTTATGGCTATTAAACTGGTGTAGTTTTCATTTCCATGCGACACAATTATTGGGAGCTTTAGGCTATTTTATGAAATTCCCACAAATTTGTTTTCGTACAAAACTTTTATCGATATTATTAATCGAAAAAGAGTTACCATCCCTAAATCAATTTCGAATGATGATCCTCCTTCACTTGACAGGAATCGGTCTGGTTAATTATCCTGTGGGATAATTTCGCGAGGGGTCTTTCTTTACTATAAAGCTGTATCGATCCTTTACGTAAGAATTCAATATCCGAAATTAGGTAGAGCTTGCAGATGTCAGGATGACATTTCCAGATAAAAGGCTGCCCAATTTTTTCTAAAGAATGTTATTCAAATTGTTATAGGTGAGTTCAGCCCTCATAAATTCCTTGTCAGATCTAGTTTCAGAATACTTTTCAATAGTTTTCTTGGACTCTTCAGTGCAGCTTGTTCTACGATAAAGGAAATTGTTTGCCAAATATTTGGTAGAATGAACAGAAATGTTAAAAACACAGTTAGAAATACTTTTATGGCACTTGGTATTTACGAAGTGACATATACCGATCGCAATTTCTGTCTGTCTGTTGGTCCCGGTTTTGCTAGTTCAGGCACTTCCAGATAAGCTAGGACGATAGAAGTTGGATGGCTTATCAGGGACCAGACCAGATTGAAATAGAAATAGTCGCTTCCCCGATTCGACTATCTGGGGGTGAGCGAGCGAACGAGATAGTTGAGAAGAATTTTATTTGCCAATGAAACAAATGATTGTTGTTCTTAGTGTAGCTTGCTGGTCTAGCGGTATCATTCTCGCCTAGGGTGCGAGAAGTTTCAGGTCCGAATCCCGGACCACCCCAAGTTTACTTGAAGAAGATCCAAATTGTGAAAATTGAGGTATGTTTATCTCACGAATGAGTGATCGGATCTTAATGAAACTCGATATATAGAAAGATATCATGTCTCAGATGCTTCATTTTCAATTCGGATCGGATCCAGGGACATTGGGGGTGGAGGGGGGGAGGAAATAGAAATTTTTGAAACTGGAAATCTTGGAAAACACTTAGGGTGGAGAGATCGGGATGAAACTTGATGGGAAAAATAAGCACAAGCTCTAGATACATGATTGACATAATCGGACTAGATCAGATCTCTTTGGGGAGTTGGGGGGATTTCTAGTGCTTTGGCGAGTTCGAGAATAAGCACAAGTTCTAGATGCATGATCGACCTAACCAGACGAGATCCGATCTCTCGTCACAACTGCCATAAGAGCTCTTAGCTCTTGTTTCTTGAGATGTTCCAGGAATTTGTTCTAAATCATTAGTCTTACAAAGACATCTGCTAATGTCAAGTTCACTTTCACCATAATTGAGCAAGAGTTCATATGGCACTTGTGACGAGATATTGGATTTGGCCTGATTATGTCAATCACGTACATAAAACTTGTGCTTATTCTCCCCATCAAGTTTCATCCTGATCTCTCCACCCTAAGCGTTTTCCAAGATTTCCTCCCCCCCATCACGCCCAGTGTCCCCAGATCCGATCTGAATTGAAAACGGAGCCTCTGAGACATAAAATATTTCTACACAGCAAGTTTCATTAAGATCTAATGACCCATTCGTGAGATAAACATACCTCAATTTTCACGATTTCGATCATACCACTAGACCAGCAAGCCACATTTTAGAACAACAATCATTTGTTTTATCGGCAAATAAAATTCTTCTCAGCTATCTTGTTCGGTTGCCCCCCCCCCCAGATGGTCGAACCGGGGAAGTGACTATTTCTAATTTAATCTGGTCTGGTCCTTGATACGGTCTGGTCGCGAAAGTGTTGTGAGAGCAACGCTTTGGTTTTGTCTCTTTGTTATCGGTTAAACGCTGAAGATGTCAGCCTATTGAAGCTTTTAAGACGTTATGTTCAAAGAAGAACGCGATCAGTAATCACATGATCAAAGGCTATTCCTAGGCGTGGAAAAAAAAACAACAATAACAAAAGAATATCGAAAGAAGGGACAAAATTGACTTTACAGCCAGTTAAACTTTAAACTTCTCAATCGTAGATATCGTGACGGATGAAAGCTTAGAACAATATCTTATATAATCCAGTTGGTAATATAAAGCTATCTGTAACTTTTCAAGATCAAAATACCATAATTGACACTATTAATTATGAAGAAACTACTATAATATATTTTTTATCAGCTCAACACGAGCTATCGAAGATACCGAAAGAAGGGACTAAATTGACTTTGCAGCCAGTTGAAGGTTATCCTTATCAATCGCAGACATCGTGACGGATGAAAACTTGAAATGGTATCTTATATGATCTAGTTGGTATTATAAAGCTATCCGTAGCTTTTCAGGATCAAAATACCATAGATGACACTCTATTAATTATTACGAAACTGCCTCGTTGTTTTACGTTATCGTTTGTACCCGTTGCATAAACATTTAATTCTAGGTTACAGTGAGTATGGGTAGGCTACACCAACTATCGAAAGTTACGAGCCCCTCTTCACTGAAGATGATTGTAACCTAACAGACGATTGTTACTTACAAGTCCCCTACATGTCTTACCACCGGAACCCACTCGGTCTTACCATCAAATACACTGGAAACAAATAATAGGTACACCAAATAGCAAAATTTGCAAAACCCTCATTGCCTAAGATGATTATAAGCTAACATCTGACCTTTCCTTACAAGTCCCCTACATATCTCACAATTGGTATCGGCCTATTTTTGGTTTCAGTGTATACCTTACTACTGAAGTTGTCAACCCCTTGAAATTCTTAAACTGGTATATCTCATGAAGGAATTTTTGTACCAAAAAATGGATAACATACTTTGGTCAGCTCATCACGAGCAATTATACCAAAAAAAAATAGTATCGTAAGAAGGAACTAAATTGACTTTGCAGCCTGTTGAACTTTTTCCTTTTCAGATCAAGACTTGGAATAATATCTTATATAATCTAATTGGTATTATATAACTATCCGTAACTTTTCAGGATCAAAATATCACAGATGAAACTCTATTAATTATTACAAAACTGCCTCATTGTTTCACGCTATCGTTTGTACCCGTTGCGTAAACACTTAATTCTATGTTACAGTGAGTATGGGTACACCAACAAGCAAAAGTTACAAACCCCTCTTCACTGAAGATGATTGTAGCCTAACAGACGATTGTTACTTATAAGTCCCCTGGATGTCTTACCACTGGAACCAAATTGGTCTTACCATCAAATACACCGGAAACAAATAATAAGTACACCAACTAGCCAAAGTTGTAAGCCCCTTATTGCCGAAGATGATTATGGTCTAACAGCCGACTGTTGCTTACAAGTCCTCTACTTGTCTAACAATTAATATCGGCTTATTTTTGGTTTCAGTGTGTACCCTACTGAAGTACCCTTGAAACTTTCAAACTAGTATATCTCATGAAGGAATTTTTGTACCAAAAAATTGATGACATACTTTGATCAGCTCATCAAGAGCTATCGATTACCGTAAAAAAAATTCTATCTGTCTTAGTTCAAAAGTTGATATTTTTTGCCGCAGGCCAACTTTTTAACGTCACCACTTAGAAAGGAGCAAAGGATAAGCTCCAATTTCTTTAGCAATGACAGAACTTTTAAAGTTTAAGAGGTACATCTGATAACATTTCTCTACCTCAATCCCAAGTCCGAAAAAACAAATGATAAACCCAGCGAAAATCACGGCAGCACTTTCGGACCCAAGGGGAAATGCCGCTTTTTTGCTTCTGTAAATTTTTCTATTTATCGCTCAAAGAAGATATATTGGCTGTGGGGCCGGGTAACTGCCGCATATATTTAACACTTATAGATTTTAGTCCATCTTCAATTTGAAAGTGGTGCCTGCCTGCTAGAACGGAGCTTTCCACTCGAAAGCAGAAACAAGGTTTGATGAAACGAAAGCTTGGCTGCACAACTTCAGATACTCCTCTCTGACATAGGCTATATAACTCCACTTCACTTCGCACACCATAGTCTCTGGCTCGTGGACAAGCAAAAACCATCCTTTTTGGCCGCAGGTAAGAGTTCTGCGGAGTTTTCCAAAATGTAATGCCATAGTCATCAATCCGGCCCTGAGGTCCCCACTTTCCATAAGAACCGCACAGGTAGACCCCTTACCAGTTTCCAGGAATAAGCCGAGATCGGCGGCATAGAAAAAAAAAAAAAAAAAAAAAACGGGACAAAACCAAAGTGTTGCTCTCGCAACACAAATATGTTGAAGCCAAGCTAATCCGCAAAAAATTATTTCTAGGGGAGAGTGAGGACAACTTCAAAAATGACTTCAAAAATAGGCTAAATTATACAAAAAGTTTAAGAATTAAAAGAACAAAGGGAAAAAATTGCTAAGAAGAGAGAAACGAGGGTAATAACAGCCAGTAGAAAACAGAAGAAAATTATGCAAATCTTTCGGTCAAAACCTCCGTTCAACCATCCTCAGTGCAGAATACAGATAAAATTCCAAAGGACAATATAAAAACCAAACCCAAAACAAGCACTGAAACTAAAACAGCACCATTTCAGAGCAACGATGGAAGTGTAACTGAATAAGAACTACAGTCCTGAATGACGTTTCAAAATTCCATTTTTTCTGGACATTTCTAAGATAAAACTCTGAAATGACATTCGGTATTACATTTTTTATTCAGTTATCCTTTTATCGTTGCCCAGAAAGAGTCCATTTTTAGCTTCAGTGTTTGTTTCGAGGTTTTTTTTTTTTTTATTGTCCTTTTGACTATTATCGGTGGACTATTATGTTGTCCTTTGGACCTATTGTATGTTTTTTATTATTCTGCACATAAGACGACGGTGCGGAGGTCTCAACCGAAATATTTGAATAGTTTTCTTCTGTTTTTCACTGGCTGTTGTTATCCTCGTTTCTCTCTTCTTTGCAATTTTCATTTTGTCATGATTAGCCTGTGTGGTCTCAGAAATCAGATGCAACGCAATAGCGTATAAAAAATATATACGCTATAGCGTATAAACTTGATATAGTTTCATTACAAACAAAGGTTTGGATACTGCCTCCTTGCCTAACTGTAAAAGTCTAAACCCTAAAGCGTCATTGCCGCTTAACTGAAAACGAATAATATTAAAAACATTTTCTTTTCCAGTTATTACAGTATTGAAAATGAAAATAAATAAATAAAAAAAAAATCTTAAACTGATGATCATTCAACAATTAATATCATTATATATCGAATATTCAATTTGTTTTTATTTGTACTTTCTAAGACTGTTCAGGACACGCATAGTTTTCAATAAAGCACAAATAACGCAGTAAATTTAAGACTTTTACAGTAAGAGAAGGAGGCAGTACCCAAACTCTTTTTTTTAGTGATTTTTGTTCGTTTCAAGCTTTATCTGCACATTTAGTTTAAGTTTCAATCATTCTAAGATTCATTTAATCATTTATATTAGTACCTTATGTATATTTGTTTGCTATGATTGTTTATCTAATTGCTGTTCGTTCTGGGTTTCATTTATACATTAGTAGCATTTTTTTTTTTTTAAGCTTGATTTGCATATTGAATTTAAGCCTTAATCATTTTAAGATATATTTATTCATTTATATTGGTACCTGTTGTATGCTCTTTTGCTATGATTATACATTTAATTTTTCTTCGTTTTGGATTTCATTTATTCTTTAATAATAATTTCTGATCGTTTTAAATTAATGTAGGTTCTTATTTTTTTCGATCCTAAGTTTAATATTGACTTTACATTTCTTAAAACTTCTTTTTTTTTTAACTTAAATGTCGCCCTTCTACATGGTTGTATACATTTAATTTTTCTTCGTTTTGGATTTCATTTATTCTTTATTAGTAATTTCTGATCGTTTTGAGTTTGAATTAATGTAGGTTCTTATTTTTTTCGATCCTAAGTTTAATATTGACTTTACATTTCTTAAAACTTCTTTTTTTTAACTTTAATGTCGCCCTTCTACATGGTTGTATACAACAAAAACTACTTAAAATTGAGACCAAAGAAAAAAAAAGAAAAAAGAAGAAGAAAACTTAGAGTAACTAAGTAAGGAAACTAGCACCGTTAAAATAAATTTATTTCCAATATCTCATAAAAAAATGAAACAAAAAAAAAAAAAAAAAAAAAAATCACAACTCGACAACCACAGCAGAATTCAGAGGCTTCCCGAGTCATTGCCCTTCGAAACACTTTCAAGCTCCTAGGAGAAAGGAAAAAAATGTACTAGGGAAAAAATTGAAGAAAGAGTAAAAACAAGATGAGTATATATAAATAAAACAATACAATTTACTTGCATAATCGACAAATATAATTGGCTAAAGAACCACATGTGCATAGGGGTTTGACCTTTAGAAAAGGGTGGGGAAATGGGCATATAAAGAACATCATTCTCTGCTCTATAAATGTGTCCTTTGCAACCTCGCAGACATCCTTTGGCTAACTCTACGGGGTTTATTGAGCAGGCATGTACAATATTCCAAAAGTTATACATTGGGAGGTTTAATTTTCTTTTGGAAGAATTAAAAAATAAATAGATAAAAGAAAAAAATCTTAGCCTTTAATATTCAACCATTAAACAAAATAAATTATCGTAATAGATAGAAAACCCTATTTGTTAAAATTCAAAACGGAGAATACGTAAAAATTTTGTACTTTCATTTTAATATAACAGAATAAACTACGAAACATGTTTTTTTTTTATGGAGTCCATTTAAAATGTAAAGTAGAACTGCCCCAAATATAAGGTGTTGTCTGTAATGTCTATCGTAATGGCATGCGTGTTATAAATGCCTGTGTTAATGACACCCTGCACGAGCCCAAAACCTACCTGGACATAGTGGTGTTACTCTTAATGAGTAATATTTTGAAGCAATCATCATCTAGTGGTTGGATTTGGATTTAAATATAAGAAAGATCTTTGAGTAAGGGGAAGCTCATAATGTTTTGTTCTTAACTGCGTTCTGCTTCGTCGGAACTACCACTCTCTTTATACCTCCTCCCCCAGACTAGAATGCCGTTTGGATTTATTGATAGCGATTCACAGTTCAAACAGTGCATTTTATTCGGCATAACTCCAAAAATAACAATTACAACAGCAAGAAAAAAAAAAAACTGATAGTCATAGTCCAAACAGTTCGTGGTAACGAACTGTAGCAAGGAGCGACACGGCTCAATAGTAAACGAAACTCTAAAAACGGAATTTTGATGCTAATAGATGCATCAAAAGAATCAGATTTTTATGCTGATTTTAAATATATAAGTTTCATTAAATTTAGTCTTACTCATCAAAAGTTACGAGCCTGAGAAAATTTGTCTTGTTTTGAAAAATAGGGGGAAACACCCCCTAAAAGTTATAGGATCTTAACGAAAATCACACCATCACACTTAGTATTTTTGCCCGAAGATCGATCATGGGTGCGTTATTACTGTTTTATAACTTTTATAACGTTTTACAACGTATTACTGTTAAGTTATTAACTGTTTTATAAAGTAGAATTGAGAGAAAGAGTCAAATTTAAGAGTAAAGAGCGGGGTGTTGAGGAGGGAACAGCCCCTTTCATACATGGAGTAATTTCTGTTCGTTTTAAGTTTTAATGTCGCTCCTTACTTTCAGTTAAAAAACTTGTTTTCTTTTATTTAATCATAGTAAAAGCCAACAATTAAACGTGGACGTATTATACCCACCAACACTGCCATAGTCTATTGCCAAATGTGCTTTATTGAATATGACACGTATTTCAAATAGTATCTTTTTAATTGGTAAAAAACACAAACACTTAAAAAAATACTTCGAATAGTTACTTTTATGATTCTTAGTTTAATTTACTCTTTCAAAATAACACATTATTTTATTCTACTTTTTTTTACTTTTTCTTTTGATTCTATTTCATTCAAAGGTACAGCAATTGACCCTTAGATAAAAAATTCATAACAAATATATGTTATTTATAAAGCAATCTATGTATAGTTTGTTGAAGAAGTTTATAGAATTGACGAATCATTAAATGATTATAAAAGAGAATAGTTATAAACAGAATATAATAGTTATAAAAAAACTGTTTAAAACATAGTTTGTTTTCAGCAAAGCGCAAATGACACTCTAGCCTTTAGAGGGTTTATGGTGGCAGTAGTCTTTTTCTTGTTGGTGGCAATTTCTTTTCGTTTAAAATTTAAATTTATTATTTATTTCAATTTGTTCTTGTTTTCACATTGGTTTAACATCTACAATAATATCATTTATAATTAAGTTTGACTTATTACAAGGCTTTATATCGATTCAGGCTAAATTCTTTTCTGGAATAATATGTTATTAAAGAAATCTTCATTTTGTTTTTTTTTTTTTTAATGGTATAATATTACTATAGCACTCCATTTGTTTTTTGAATGGTATTTTGGGAACATCCATGAAATTTATAAGGTTTTAGTTAGGTTTTTTTTAGAATATGAAAGAAAGAGAAAAAGAAGAGAGAAAGAGAGAGAAAGAGAGAGAGAGAGAGAAAGAGAGAGAGAGAGAGAGAGAGAGGAGAGAGAGAGAGGAGAGAGAGAGAGGAGAGGAGGAGAGAGAGAGAGAGAGAGAGAGAGAGAGAGAGAGAGAGAGAGAGAGAGGAGAGAGAAGAGAGAAGAGAGAGAGAGAGAGAGAGAGAGAGAGAGAGAGAGAGAGAGAGAGAGAGAGAGAGAGAGAGAGAGAGAGAGAGAGAGAGAGAGAGAGAGGAGAGAGAGAGAGGAGAGAGAGAGAGAGAGAGAGAGAGGAGAGAGAGAGAGAGAGAGAGGAGAGAGAGAGAGAGAGAGGAGAGAGAGAGAGAGAGAGAGAGAGAGCGGGGGAGGAGCGATGAAGGATGAGGGAGATAGAGAGGAAGAGAGCGGAAGAGAGAGAAGAAAAGGGAAGGAGTAATGGAGATAGGGAGAGGATTTAACATAATAAAAAGGTTATACTTACGGGATTTAATAATTCCATTTGTCCCGAGAAATCACCATTACTGAAGGAACACTTTCAGGCACCCACAGGGTCTCTAACTTGGGATAAATCAGAAGCACATGGAATAAGAGATAACTTTTCCTTGGTTAAGTTCATCAACATAGGTGAGACAAGTTGTTCCGCGCAAGACGATACAGAAGTACTTCGGGCAAACATTGAGCTGTCTGTGATAAACAAGTCACGTTGAACGGGGAGAATCCGTATAGGACTTGCCCCTTGGAAATAGTCAGAAAGCAAAAGAGGGCTTTGACTTCGTAAGACATCTTCTGGAATTGTCTGTTGACTAGTTTCTAAAGGAGAAAAAGCAGTGCTTTCTAATGCAATACAAGAAGGACCACTAAGTACGCTACTTTGATTTGATTCTTGGACACATGACTCTGTAAGATCAGAAACGCAAGCTTCAAGAGAATCCGACTTGACTACATGCTGAACAGTGCGAGCAGAAGGCTGCTTCGACCTCGTCAGTTCATCTTTCAAGCCTGGCAGAAAAGTTTCAATTTTGTCCCAGGTAACATTTGAAAATTGATCACCATTTCGTTTGAAAACCCCCGCAGTTTCCATGACTAAAAGCATATTTTTCATTGATTCTGGAATAGCATCAGCAAGTAAATCACTCTCGGTTTTGGAATATTTCTCCATGGATTCAAGAATCATTAGCCAAAGGGCAGTAAAAGTTGGTAGAACAACTAGCAGCTGTAGATGTTGGAGAAAAACTTTTGAAAGCAATGCAGAGGCACGCATTCTCGTTTCATCTATCCCAACATATTTATGTCCCTTATTATCAAGTAGTTGTTTCTAAAAGAGGGAAAAGAACACAATTGAAACAGGATTCCCACTGATTAGCCTTCAGTTCTTCTATCATCAGAAGTGCTCTCTGCAGATACGTGATTGCTTTAGTTCTTACATCCTTAGAGCTATCACAACAGAGCCTAGCAAAGCCTTGAAGAACGGGACATAAACCCTTTTCCCCAGATTTCATAATCAACTTTGCCTATTCTGCATATCTGTTCATAAAGAGAGTACAAAAAGTCAATAATTCGGAGAGGCACTAGTTGATTGCTCTTTAAAAAATCCTCATCGTCACTTTCATCAGGTTCGTAACCACTACTGCGCGACCTTCCGAGACGAGGTTTTTTCATTTCCTTTTTCTTCTTTGTTGTGGATCTTGCAATACAGGCTTCCACCAAATACACGGCAACACTGTACTAAATAACGATAATTAACGTAATTGACACATCCCGATTCTCGTATGATCCATTCCAGCACATCAATAGACTTTTTATAGGTACTAGGTTCACAATGGAACAATTCTCTTGCAACTTCTAGACTATACTGATTTACATAATGTAAAGGAATTCGGAGTGATTCTATTTCGCCCTCTTTGCCAACTACCATCCAGCCTCCTGTTTGACATTTTGAAGATGTTGACAAATCTGGAGTCGATGTCCCGTGGTGAAGAGATGGTTTTTTTTGCTCTAACGAATATAGTTCCGAGTCAGAAGTATAACCTAAAATCGAAAGAAGGAAAAAGTACATCCAAGTGCGTAAAACGACAGTCTAGCATTATCCGGTTCTAATACGTCTTAGAATCGATCTATACATGAATAAAAACACTTTTTTGAATGTCATAGAAGACATTCATTTTATTACCAAATAAATGCACTTCCTCCTTTTGTATATTTTCTTTTCCCCCTTTCCAAAACTCACTAAAAATACCTGGATCTCAGCCCCCTCAATTCTGCTAATTAAATAGAAATTCTTAGCTAAATTCATTAAAAATTCTGTGCTTCGGTAGTCAAGTATGACTCATTTTATTCTCTGGATTTTGGGTGAGTTGAATACAGAAGGTACAGTATAATGTTTTCCCAAACGAGTAGCGTTATGTTTCTTGATTGGCTAGTCTTCTCTCTTGGTCACAGTTTTCTTAATATTGAGTTATAGAAAATTTGAGCTTGTTCAGCTTTTGTATAGCTTGTAGAATGGCAATTAAAAGTAAGTTCTCTTTTTTATTATGCGAGTAATTCCTTAACCCGAGACAGAATGGAAAAGTTTGTCAGAGCGGATTGCTTCAGCTTCGGTTGAAGATATTTCTTTGAGGGAGTGAGTATATCAGAGTATTAGTTTTCTTACATATATATATATATATATATATATATATATATATATATATATATATATATATATATATATGGCCGGGCAGGAGCAGCCTAATGGCGATAGCCATTAAAAAGATAGATTTAGGCGAGTTTTTATTCTCGTATTAAGCGGGGCTTCCTTCACCAGGGTCGTAACAGTTTGTTACGTCAGTGTTGGTGACAGCTACAGTGATATTGGTTGCAGCTAGGGTAACATTGTTGCAAGAATTCCAATCCACCTTTTCCAGAGATTTGGGCAAAATCTAGGTTATAATCCCTATAATATAACCTATAAACTCTACTAGAACACCCAAGAATTTGAAAAACATTTTTTGTTTGGAGATTTGTGGCCTAGCCACTTCTTTAGAATATTACATCAAAGAAAACTTGTCAGCTTTTGTGCGCATAAATAATCGGTAGTTAAAACATTATCAAAGAGACAGTATTACAACAAAAGCACAATATTACGGAAATACTGTCTTCTTTCACAGGTGGGTGGAAAATTTCAGAAATTGATTGAATATTATTATCGCTTTAGATAAGAGCTAATTTGAAAGACTACTTACGGACCATTGGACGCAATTTTTTTTGGAAGGGGGGGGTGGCCTTCCCTTTTTTATATAATCTGCCTGGTTATAGATATGTTTGTATGTATGTATTTCCAAAAAAAAACATCGGACCATAGGAAAAAAACAGCAAACAAAACAGAAAATAAAAATGATAAAACCACTAACAAGAGCTAATAGCACATATGGCACTTGTGGACGAGGTCGGAGAAGCCAAGGGCTCATATGGCATGACCTCTAGCAAAATTCTATAAGTCAATAGATTGATTTAAAAGAAAAATCAGAGGCTTAATACTGACCAGGATTTAAAATAAGGATTCTAAATATCAAAATTCATTCAGATCCGATCATCCATTCGTACATTGAAAATACCTCAATTTTTTAAATTTTTCATATCCCTTCAGTCCCTCAGTCGGTCGAATCGGGAAAAACGACTTTATCAAGTCAATTTGTGCAGGTCCCTGACACACCAATCAATTTTTATCGTCCTAGAACGTCCAGTAGCACCGAACTCGCAAAAGCACTGACCCCCCCCCCAAAAAAAAGAGAGAGCGGTCCTGATCTCTCCACTCTCAGCGTTTCGAAAATTTCTGTTTCTCCCCTACCTCCCCCCATATGTCCCCGGATCCAATTCGAATTGAAAATGGAGCATTTAAGACATAAGATCTTTCTATTTAACAAGTTTCATTAAGATCCGATCACCATTCTTAAGATAAAGATACCTAAATTTTCCTTATATTCTTTATATATTCTTTTTGTACTCTTTGCTTAACCTCCTGTGCATATTCACCATTCCAAAAAAAACTTAAACCCCGAAATACACGAATTCTTTTTTAATCTCTATAAAATCACATTTATATCTAAATTGATCATTTTCCCTTAATTTTCCAACTTTCTTAAAAGCTACATTTACTGTTTTCTTCTTGTTTAATTCTAATGCTTTCATATCCAAATATTCCTCCATTATGTTTAATAATGTTTGCATGTCTTTTGCTGATTGTGCTACAGGCGTAATATCATCAGCAAACAAAAGCATACATATTTTTGAAACACTTATCAGTACTTCCAGAGCGCTTGTCAAATAGTTCGTGGTAACGAACTGTAGTAACGAGCGACCCGGCTCAATAGTAACCGAAACTCTAAAAAATGGAATTTTGATACGAATAGTTACATCAAAAGAATCGCATTTTAATTCTGATTTTAAATATACAAATTTCATCAAGATCAGTTATACCCATCAAAAGTTACGAGCCCGAGAAAATTTGCCTCATTTTAGAAAATAGGGGGAACACCCCCTAAAAGTCATACAATCTTATAAGTCACACCATCAGATTCAGCGTATCAGAGAACCTTGTTGTGGAAGTTTCAGGGTCCTATCTACAAAAATGTGGAATTTCGCAATTTTTGCCAGAAGACAGGTCACGAATGCGTGTTTATTTGTTTGTTTTTTTTTTCACAGGGGTAATCGTATCGACTGAGTGGTCCTAAAATCTTGCGAGAGGGCTCATTCTAACGGAAATTAAAAGTTCTAGTTCCCTTTTTAAGTGAGCGAAAAAATTGGAGGGCACCTAAGCCCCCTCCCAGGCTCATTTTCCCCCCAAAGTCAACAGATCAAAATTCTGAGATAGCCATTTTATTCATCATAGTTGAAAAACCTAATAACTATGTCTTTAGGGACGACTTACTCCCCCGCAGTCCCCGTGGGAGGGGCTGCAAGTTACAAACTTTGACCTGTGTTTACATATAGTAATGGTTATTGGGAAGTGCACAGACGTTTTCAGGGGGATTTTTTGGTTTAGGGGGGAGATTTGAGGGGGGTTACGTGGGAGGATATTTCCATGGAGAGACTTCTAATGGGGGAAGAGAATTTCAATGAAGGGGGCGCAGGATTTTCTAACTTTATTTGAAAAAACAATGAAAAAATAAATATGAAAAGTTTTTTCTACTGAAAGTAAGGAGCAGCATTAAAACTTAAATTGAACAAAAATTATTACGCATATGAGGGGTTTACCTCCTCGTTATACCTCATTCTTTACGCTAAAGTATTTTTAGTAATTTCAACTATTTATTCTACGGCCTTTGTGATTCAGAGGTCATTCTTAAGGAATTGGGACAAAATCTAAGCTTTAGTGTAAAGAGCGAGGTATCGAAGAGGGTTGAACCCCCTCATATACGTAATAAAAACATACGAATATAGAAGTTTGTTACATAAGTTAATTCGTAAGTTACGTATATTTTTTACCAATAAAAACGTTTGTAAAAAATTAAAAGTTCTAGTTGCTTTTTTAAGTAATCAAAAACTTGGAGGGCAACTAGGCCTCCTCCCTCGCTTCTTTTTTCTCAAAATCTTCCGATTAATTGTAATTAATTAATATGCAAATTTCGTTTTAATTATTTATGTGCGGAGAGCCAAGATCAAAACATGCATTAATTCAAAAACGTCCAGAAATTAAATACAAAAACAAGCTTTTTTAACGGAAAGTAAGGAGCGACATTAAAACTTAAAACGAACAGAAATTACTCCGTATATGAAAGGGGCTTTTCCTCCTCAACGTCCGGCTCTTTACGCTAAAGTTTCTTACTGTTTTAAAAAGAACAGTTAAGAGAAAGGGTCAAACTTTAGCGTAAAGAGCGGGACGTTGAGGAGGAAAAGCCCCTTTCACATACGGAGTAATTTCTGTTCGTTTTAAGTTTTAATGTCGCTCCTTACTTTCCGTTAAAAAAGCTTGTTTTTTTATTTAATCTCCTGGAAGGAATCAACTATATCGTTAATGCACGCCTTGTACAAAATCGGTGACAGTGGCATCCCTGTTTTAAACCTATTCACGACCAAATTCTCCCGGATACCTTACCTATTATTCTAACAACTAGGCCTACTGAACTATACATTCCTACAATTAATCTAGCAAAACTTACAAGCAGTCCTATCTCCAAAAGTCGCTTAGCTAGGTATTGATATAAGAATGTACTATATTGAGGGAAATAATATATCGGGTGCAGATGTGAAGTTTTACTTAGCAGGGTAGTTAGCCCTGTTTGAAGTATAAGAAAGTAGATATACTATCCAAGTCTTTGGATCAGTTTACTTTCGTGTTTTCTCTAATTGTATTTATGTTTTTGACTTCGGAGAGCTGTTTTGAGGCAAATTGAATCAATTATCACCGCTTATTACGTGGATATTTAAATATATTGTAGTATTTATTATTTGGTATAGCCATATTCCCTGAAAACCCAGGGCATCAGTTTAATATCATTTTGTAAGCAATACTCATTTCTGAACTTGCTAGGAGAGATATAAGGTCAAGACCTCTCAGACGACTAGAGGAATAGGTTAGATGTTTATGTGTTTATACTTGAATAATTTCAATCCGGTATTTGCAAGCACTGGTGCAAAAATTCCAAAAATGGTCTCAAAGTCGGAGTCATTCATTCGAATGTCAGAATCATTTTTTTTTTTTTTTTTTTTGAAACGGGATATCCGAATAAGAATAAGGACATCTGGAAATTAGGAGGTAAAGAAATAGCACACCTATTTTAAATGCGGTCAGATCACTAGGTTTCTATGGAGATAAACATCAACACCCGTCAGCTTGGGTTGACTAAAAATTTCAAAGAAAGATGGTACTATCCATAGGAAAACAGTAAAGGTAAGCCTCCTACCTAATCTTCGGGGAAGGCAAACCCACCCTGTCAAAAAAAGTGAAACGCCTGATATTCCAGTTCGAAAAGTAATCCGTGGTTTTCTCTATCATCTTGTGTCAGAAAATGATAGGTTTTACGCCTTGTGTTGCCAAGATGAGCCGAGATTATAGAGGCAAAAAAATCGAGTTCGAGAATTGAGAATTACCAACCTCAGAATTTAGGAATAAGGCTTCTAGTGGGCCACACTTGGCTGAAACAAATTTTAGAGTGTGTGCTTTCCTCAATAAGTTCGAGAGCAAGGAGTTCAGTATGAGAAATTAAATGTAAGGAGTTAAGGTTCCGCTCAATAACAATTTACCTATTTCATCAGCAAAAGCAAAGGAAACTGAAAGAAAGAACTGAAAGTCAAAACAACAGTTCAATTAATGCATAATTTATGCTATGAAGCTTCAATATGAGAAACCAAATGTTGGAATGCAATTCCCAAATGAAGATAATTTATTTACTTTAACTGAAAAAGTAGAAGAGAAAAAAGAGTTCGAGGATAGAGCATAATTTGAAAACTGTTCACTTCCTACTTGAAGATTACTTGTTTGTTCCTACTTAGAAAGTAAGGAAAGGCAAGAAAAAAAAAATATATAACTTAAAAATTCAATCTGCAGTGATGGACGACGATATTTAAGAGGCTCATTTTTGTTAGCCCGCAATTGTGAGCTTAAAGGGGAAGAGGTCTTCCCTCTATAGAATAACCGTGAGATAGAATCGGAACATTCACACCAGGTATTAAAGAAGTCAGGCAGTATTTGTGGAATTGAGGGTTTAATCAGGTTGGACGAGCCTTGGAAGAGGTTGTAGATCTTTCCTATCAACTTTCGGAGACACTTGTCCCTAAACGTGGGGGAAATCTCTTCTCGAAGTCCTCAATTGGTATCGATACTTGTGCTTTACAAGGCTGTCCCTTGAGGTGGAGCCCAGAAGATGCTACTTCGTGTTTCCTTGAGATTTCTACCCCAAACCTTTGGTCACAATCACTTCTGCGAGCCTCTATATCTTTCCCCAAAAGTACTTTTGAACTATGCTAAACGGGAAGTTTTATTTCAATTCATATGTTGATCCATTTATCTGAATGGGGACGTGTTGGATGTCAAAGAAGACATCCAAAAGATAGCAGATAATGAATGTCCTTTCTCCTTTCATGCATATTTATTTTTTCCCTTTTCCATTGCTCTGTTGATTGCATTGCATTTCCATCTGATAGTTTGTATTGCATGTCATTCCATGGCCAAGTCAGACCAAGCTAAATTCCATAAAATTTCAGCAGTTCGCTAGAGTGACGGATGAATCATCTTATCCCTCGGATGTTTGGTGAATTGAATAATGTTTCCCTTAATGAGTAGCGTCATTTTTCCTTGATTGGCGGGTCTCTTCAGCCACGGTTTTCTTAATACTTGTTTACAGGTTTTGACGTAGTCAGCTTTTGTCTTGAATGTGGTCTTACAATTAAAGTGAGTTTTCTTTCTTATTACACGAGGGATTATTTCTTAACCCAAGACAGGTTGGGAAAGTTTGTCAGAGCTGACTGATTCAGCTTAGGTTGAAGATATTTCCCGGGGAAATAGAGAATATCAGAGTATTATTTTTCTTACGCCAATATACATGGCCGCGCTGTTACAGGTTAATAACGATAGCCCATAAAAAAGATAGATTATAGTTTTCATTATCGTATTAAGCGGGGCTTCCCTCACTGGGGCCGTAACAGCCTCGTAGAGTAATATGGTGGTAGCTACTACTTCTATTGTGTCTACTACAAAGGCTAAGTGTATAAAACAAAAATTTTAAGAAAATATTAAAGTGGCAGTTGAACTAAATTGAAACACACTGTAAGCATAAAGCTTCTCAAAAGGATGTATCAGCAATGTCTCGGGAGCTGTTTAGAGAATTAAGTTGAAATTTTCAGGGAATGTTTAGGGGGATATTGAATAAAATTAAAAGGTGCTATTTGCATACTGCTACTAATGCTAAAACTACTGCTATAACTATTGCTACAACTGAAGCCAAGGATATTAAGGTAAAACTTTCAGAGAATGTTTAGGGGGATGTTGAACTGAATCAAAACACACTATGACCATGTAGATTGTCAAAAATGCGTGCAAGAAATACCTCAGGAATGGCTTAGAGCACTAAGTTGAACCTTTTAGGGTGTATTGAGGCGGATTCTGAGCTAACCAAAAGACAACAATTGCATACCACTACTACTAGTGCTGCTAAAAGTGATGCTAATGGTATTGAGACAAGACCTCCAAGGACTTTAAACTAAATCAATACACACTGTAAGCATGGAGGTTGTCAAAAGTGCATATAAGCAATATCTTAGGAACGGGTTAGAGTATTAAGTTTAAAACTTTCAGAGCATGATGAGTGGGATATTGAAATAACCAAAAGACAATATGTACATGTTACCACTATTACTACTACTGCTACTGCGACTACTCCTACTGAGACTAAGGGTATTAAGGTGAAACTTTCAGGGAATGTTTAAGTGGTGTAGAACTAAATACAAATACACTATGTGCATGCTGGTTTCCAAAAGAACGTATGAACAATTCCTCAGGAACAGCTTAGAGCATTCAGTTTAAACTTTTAGGGAGAGTTGAGAGGGAGGTTGGACTAAGCAAAATTCCCTCTGTGTATACTGCTACTACTACTACTACAACTACGAATTCTATTACTGAGGCTAAAGGCATGAATATGAAACTTTCACAGAATTGTTCAAGAAGATGTTGAAATAAAAATAAACACACTCTGTGTATGCAGGATGTCAAAAGGGCAGGTCAGCAATATCCCAGGAGAAGTCTAGGGCATGTCAAGAGGATTTTGAACAAACCAAAAGTTTCTATGTGCATACTACTACTATTACTACTACTACAAGCTGTGCTACTACTACTGCTGCTACAGCTACCTATACTAAAACTGCTACTATTATGACTACTGCTAGCAGTACTGCTGAAGCTAAGGGTATTATGGTGAAACTTACATGAAATGTTAAGGAGGATGTTAAACTAAATCAAAACACACTATGTGGACTCAGGTTATTAAAAGAATGTAATAGCTATATTCATGTAAACTTTCAGTTCATTTTGAGGCTGACGTTGAGTCAACCAAAAGGTAGTATAAGCATACTAGTACTACTGCTTCTACTGCTACCATAAATACTACTACTAAGTGGATTAAGGAGAAATTTTCAGGGAATGTTGACAGGAGATGCTGAATTAAACTGAAACACGATGTGCCTACAGGCTGTCAAGAGGACATATTAGCTGTATCTCAAGAACAGCCTAGAGAATTAGGCTGAAACTTTCATGGTGTGGAACTAATTAAAAGGCACAATGTGCATGCTACCAACATATTAGAAATAATACTACTGTAACTGATATCAGGACTCCTATTAGTAGGCTAATGATATTAACGTGGAACTTTTAGACTGTTGAGAGACACGTTGGGCTAAATGAAAATACACTACGTGCAAGCAGGTTATCAAAAGGATGTACCAGCAATATCTCACAAACAGAATAAAACATTAAATTGAAACTATCACGAATGAGCAAAGGAATGTTAAACTACACCAAAAAGCCACAATGTGAATACTTTTACTGCTCCTACTACCAATACAACTACTGTTATCACTAATACTACTCCCAATGCTCATACTATTACTTCTGCTACTATGACTACTACTACTACTACTAAAGCTAAGAGTATCAGTAAAACTTACATAGAATAGTGAGGGCGATGTTGAACTAAATCAAAACACACTATGTTCATGTAGGTTATCAAAGAGGTGCTTTAGCAATATCCCAGCAGTGCCTTATGCTGATTTTTTCCCAAATCAAAATATTTTAAGTGCATCCAGGTTGTCAAAATGGACGGGGTCAAGATATCCAGGCGGGATATCTTGGGACTGGGATAAGGTATAAAGTACAAACTGTTATAAAAAGTTTAAGTTGCTTTAAAACCAAATAAAGAGGCACTTTGGGCATGCTTGTTGTCAATAAGACGTCTCAGTAATATCTCAAGAACAAATGAAGGTATCAAGTTCAAATTTTCAGGCCTACTACGATAAATACTTCTGCTCCATCTACTAAACTCAATCAAAAGTGTGCAAGCACATCAAGGTGGTCAAAACTACATAGATACAGTGCCTAAGGAACATAATAGGGTATTTAGTTTATTTTTAAACGGAAAGTTGAGGTGTAAAACTAAATCAATATTTACTATGCGTATCTAGATTTTCAAAAGGGTGCATATTCCTAAAAATTGCGAAAAATGTTGTCCAACATATAAATGGTAGCCAAAATCTGGATTCTTATAGAGAAAAACCAAAATGATTTAAAATATTCTTTTGTCAGCCAATGAAACATATGAGGTCAATTAAAAACGAAGAGAAACTAAGTTCTAAAATGTTTTTCCACAAAATACGTTATTCAGAGAAACATAAAGAATTATATCAAACCAAATATGAGCCGAAATAAAGTCAATCAATTTTTTCATCAGAAATAAAGTCAGGTAATCATCATCAATAAATTAATACAACCCAAATGGACAGAAAATTACAACAAATAACCAAGTTGAACTCAAAACGAGCAGAAACTAAGAGGAGTAGGACTGCCGCTCCCCCCCCCGTACCTTCTAAAAACCAGAACATAAACGGCAGTTTACTACTACTGCTACTACCAATAACTCACTGCAGCACCAAGCCGCCTGAGGCCAACACAGCTAAGCACGCTTCTCCTCCAACCTAATCTATTTAAAGCCTCCCTCTTTACACCCTCCCAGGAAGTTCCCATTTCCTTTAAATCTTCATTTATGACATCCTTCCTACCCAGACAAGGACGACCTGCTTTCCGTGTAGCCCCAGACGGTTGGCCAAAAAGGACAATCTTCGGTAATCTGTCATCCATCATCCGTAGAACGTGGCCTAGCCATCTCAACCTTTCTTTCATAATAGCCCCAGAAAGTGGGATTGAACCACACTTTTCGTACAACCTACTGTTTGAAATACGGTCAGTCAGCCGGGTACCCAGAACAATCCGTAGGCAATTTCTTTGGAAAACATCTAGTAAATTTTCATCTGCTTTTCGGAGTACCCATGCTTCAGAGCCATATTTGACCACTGTCATCACTGTAGCTTCCAATATTCTAATCTTGGTTTGTAGACTTATCTTCCTATTCTTCCACACTTTTTTTAACTGTGAAAAAACACCCTGAGCCTTAGCTATTCTACTTTTAACATCTTCACTGCTCCCACCATCTTTACTAATAATACTACAAAGGTAAATGAAGCTCCCAACCTGATCAATCTTTTCGTTTCCTAATGTCACCTGTTAATCTTCACTTATTCCTAGCCTTAGTGACTTGGTCTTCTTAACATTAATTTTCAAGCCTATTTTAGCACCCTGAACTCGTAAGACCTCTAAAAGTTCATTCATTTTGCTCCCACTTTCATCTAATATGCTTAAATCATCAGCATAATCTAAGTCCATGAGCGTTCTTCCTCCCCATTTGATTCCATGGTCTCCAATTGCCTTTCCTGTGCTCCTTAAGACGAAGTCCATCAAAATGATCCATATAAAGGGGGATAGAACACAACCCTGCTTAACTCCTGATTTAATACAAAAACAGTTGCTAACCTCATTTCCTATCTTAACCGCAGCAGTATTATTCTCGTACATAGCGCAAATCACTTTAATGTATTTTTCTGGTATACCATATAACGATAAGACCTTTGTTAACGCTCTTCTATCAACAGAATCGAAAGCTTGCTCATAATCGATAAAACTGAGGACCAAAGGTGTTTGACAACGAAGGGACTTCTCAATTATTAACCTAAGAGTGAAAACATGGTCGACACATCCTCTACCTTTTCTAAAACCGCATTGTTCTTCCCTTAAAACTTTGTCTACAGCATGTCTCAGTCTAAAAAGTATCATATTACTCAGTAATTTGTTACCAACAGAGACCAGACTAATGCCTCGATAATTACGACACTCAACGGCAGTTTACTTGAAGCAAAATACATTTTAATGTTTTCTTTTTTTTCTAATTTTAATAAGCCCCAAATTATTAAGACTTTCAGGAATGAATATCAGCATATGTTAAACTATCAATCCATATCCATTTGTTTTGTTTTTCAGTAGCCTTGGTTATGGTGGTCATTTATCTTTTTTTTTCGATATTATGGGAAACAAGACTACTACTACTACTACTAATAACTCACTGCAGCACCAAGCCGCCTGAGGCCAACACAGCTACGCACGCTCCTCCTCTAACCTAATCTATTTAAAGCCTCCCTCTTTACACCCTCCCAGGAAGTTCCCATTTCCTTTAAATCCTTATTTATGACATCCTCCCAACCCAGACAAGGACGACCTGCTTTCCGTGTAGTCCCAGACGGTTGGCCAAAAAGGACAATCTTCGGTAATCTGTCATCCTTCATCCGTAGAACGTGGCCTAGCCATCTCAACCTTTCTTTCATTATAGCCCCAGAAAGCGGGATTGAACCACACTTTTCGTACAACCTACTGTTTGAAATACGGTCAGTCAGCCGGGTACCCAGAACAATCCGTAGGCAATTTCTCTGGAAAACATCTAGTAAATTTTCATCTGCTTTTCGGAGTGTCCATGCTTCAGAGCCATATTTGACCACTGTCATCACTGTAGCTTCCAATATTCTAATCTTGGTTTGTAGGCTTATCTTTCTATTCTTCCAAACTTTTTTTAACTGTGAAAAAACACCCTGAGCTTTAGCTATTCTACTTTTAACATCTTCACTGCTCCCACCATCTTTACTAATAATACTACCAAGGTAACTGAAGCTCCCAACCTGATCAATCTTTTCGTTACCTAAGGTCACCTGTTCATCTTCACAGATTCATGGTCGTTTTCGCTTGAATAATTATTTGACTTTATTCCTGCTCTTTACTTTTCTTTGAAAAACTTCTTTTGTGGAAAAGTTTTTTTAAATTGATAAAAGGAAAAAGAGTAACAGCACCCAGCACAATTCAAACTGAAACTCCAACCACAAAAAGATAGATATTTAATTTCCAATTAGCAGCAAGAAATAAGAAATATGCGATTACCTTTGTCTGATTCTTGGCCAGTTTCATGATTTCTTCGTTCTTCATTCTGGTCTTGAAAGCTGCCGGTAGGTTTTATTATTTTTGGTAGACTAGCACCAGCACCAGCACATTCAAGGAGAGTAAACAATACGACCCAGTCTCCATCCTCCTTAACAAAAGAAGAGCCTGCTTTCAAAAGTTCATATAATCCCCAAATGATTGGCTTCGATACTCTTTCCAAAGATGTCGCTTTAATCTGAAGTAAAACGCCTAGGGAGTGCAGGACAGCAGAGGTTAGCTCCTCTTTCGAAATCAAGCATATAGCAAGACGAAGTAAGACATTAACTGATCTGTCTAACAGGTAATACTCATTATTTGCAGAAGCATCCAAAATCAGAGACAGTAAATGATCTTTTGCAACTGGAAGTATCAGAGATGCACGCTCTCTAAAAAAATAAGACAAGTACCTCAAAAAGTATTATATTTATATTTAGGTAAAAGTTCATTTATAATCTGGCTCGACTTAAACAGAGTCAACGCACTAGCATTGCGTTAAGCTCTCATGTATTATTTCCTTTTTCCCCCTGTCGCTTCAAATAGAAGAGATGGTCGTAGAAACCTGAGACGACAACTATTTCAATTGGAAACTGAAAATTTATAGCGCCCCTTTTAAGGGTAGAGTGATTGGAGGACGCCCAGGCCCAATCCCGTACTCTTTTTGCCCCTGAGCACCCCGTATTGATCCATAGCATTAGATTAAAATTTTCAGACAACTATTTTGACATTTTCCTCAAAATTGTTGGAAGATCCAGTAAATATGTCTCCGGAGATAACATAAACCAAGTAAACCTAGGGACGAGGGCCATAAATAATACAAATTGCCCATTGTTTACAGATAGGTTTTATATTGGAAAAAAGGCGGGCATGTTTGACCTTATCAATCCCATTTACTCTCTGGCCAGGGCCAAACTAAAAGTTTCGTTTGGGGCCATGGGTCTCATGAAAATCAGTCCCAAAAAAGGGGCTAACTTGGTTTTCTCCCGATCATCTTGAAACTTCTACCCTTAAGTCCTTTGGACAAACGGACCCTAATCCACAAGAAAAAGTAAAAACAAAAAAATGTCCCTATAAATAGTTTAAGAAGGGAAAAAAGTGATTTTAACCCTCAAAATCTGCACCACGGGGATCTTGGTTTATAATGAAATAAAAACAACTTAAAGCATCTAAATATAAGGCCCGAAAATGGCCAAAACCTTTTTATTTCTAAACAGCATAGAACCTACAACCGTAAATCAAGGACATCCTTGAATTGGCCCAAGAAATCCTAATACACCTAAAAAAGAATTGATTTTGGAAAAACAGATCCCTAAAAATGGAGCCCATGGAGAAGCTAATCTACAAAAAACGTGTGGACTTCAAATCGTTTTTTAAGCTGTGATTGTGTCAGTAGGATAGAGGAACAATATTTTATTCTGGTCGGTTTGAAAACTGCATCCGTAAATTTCTGGCTCAAAGGACCTAATTAAACCGCTTTCCTTTTTTTTCTTTTTTTTTTGCAGATTATCTGATCTTTCATTTGAAAAAATCTTTGGTTTTTCATTCCAGGAAATATCTAGCTCATTTCAGGGGGAAAAGGGGGTTCTTATAATGAAAAAGTATTTAATTAGCCATTACATACCTCAAAAATGCACTTTTTTAAATGTAAGAACTGATTTTTAAACGGTGGCAGCTTGAACACACACCCCCAATTGCTCGCCCTGGCTATGCCCATACCAAACATGCTTATGGTCAAGTAAGAAAAAAATTAGTATAACACGATAATAAAAATCACATGAAGAAAAACTAAATTCTTTTCTACATGAAAGGATGAGAGAATGAAAAATGATGGCAAAAAAAAGAAGAGGGGAGAGAGAGAGAGAGAGAGAGAGAGAGAGAGAGAGAGAGAGAGAGAGAGAGAGAGAGAGAGAGAGAGAGAGAGAGAGAGAGAGAGAGAGAGAGAGAGAGAGAGAGAGAGAGGAGACGTAATATTACCCGTTTTGAATGATTATCTTGCTTAAGAGTCCCATGAAGAAGACGGTCACACTTTTCGAATACTCAGTAACCTCTGACCCTTCTGGCAATGGAGATATTTCTACGATAGCTTTCACAAACTCAATAAGTGCTTCAGCTCTCATAAACTTTGATTCATTGAGCAGTTCTTCAATTCCACATTCTTGAACACAGCTTCTGGCTGCGTCTAGCTCTTCAGGAGACAGTTGGTAATCACTCGATGAAATGATATTGAAAAGAGAGTAAATAAACCCAGTATCAGATCTCCGAGTTTCTCGGGACTTTATTTCAATTGACACGGTGCCTTCAATAATATCATCAATTTCTAAGAGCTTATTTGGCAATAAGTTTGCATTATAAAGCCCAAGGAGACAAGTACACAGGTTTTTCCACGCATCTCGTATTGTATTGCAATACCGTCGAATAAGAAGGAAATAAGTTCTAAGAGCCAATTGTCCCTTATTATCCCTTCCAAAAATGCCAGCAACATATTGGTGATCATAGTTAGATATGAGAGGTACAAATTTGCTCAAAGTATTTAAGTAAGAATCTACTGTGTCAGTCATATTGTAATGGAAACCAATCATGACACATTTCTTGAATCCATGTAAGATCCTTTGCAAAGCTTTGGGATCTATTAAAGGATCCCAAAGCATGCATAATGTTTGAACTATTGGACCCTTTGCAAGTATCTGAAAAAGCTCATGGTCAAGCATTCCGTTTGAGGCATGGAGATAATTTCCTTCGGAGGTAGCACTTCTACCTAATAAAACTTTCCACAGATAATTTTCTCTAACAATTCCACTCTGTTCTGCTGGCATTACGATTTCTTCACTCCTGAAATGAAAATCAAACATACTCGTATTACTAGCACCATGGAAGCAAATATCACAAAATTATTGGTGATTAAGTTCTAACCAGTCGTAATAAAACCACGTTTAACAAACAATAGATGGAGGAGGAGCACGAACAACTGTGTTTGTTTCCGTAAACTTGGTACTGCGATGGGTTTGTCAGTGACATTAGTAGTAGTCAGTTCAGAACCCATTCCACGAAATAGAAAACGATTTTATTTTTTTTTGCAATAAAATTGAAAACTGAAAAAATGTGTCAACAATTTTTCAGGTATTGGCCGTACCTACAATTTTTTTTTTCTAAGCTCGTCACAGCGTTAAAACCTCTGAAACTAACGAACTCCTTTATCCCCCGGTTTAAAGCTTCTAATTTTGCCACCTCCTAGGAGTTCCCCAGCAATCTTGGGTTTTATTTTGCAATCTACTCCCAGCCGACCCTCGGACGTTCTTTTTTCTCTAGAGCGAAGGAAAAAACGGATACATTAGTGGTCCCTATGCAAAAATGTGACTTTTTTTTGCTGGTCAAGTGAAGGCACAGTAAGTATTCTCCACAGATTTTTGGCCTAAGTAATTCCAATGCTTTACTTTTTGTTTTGACCTGGCACCATTTTAAGGGGTTAAGGCTTTTTTTGTTATTATGGGCCGTGGTTCGTCCTTTGCTAGGTTGCAGCTAGCGATTAAACCTCGATCCCTTCGACTTGCAGAATGTTGCTAGGATTATCCTTCAAATCCATAATCCCGCTTCTACGTAGACACGACCTCAGTCCAAATTGTAGAGTTTCATCAACTCGGCACAAAACAAGCTAAATCTTGACTCGGAGTATGAACAAGTTTGTCTGAAAAGCGAAGTCTTGAATCAGAGCAAGAACAAGATAAGTTTTTTTTTTTTATTTGAAAAGTGAATTCCTGACTCGGATCCAAAACAACATAAGCTCACACTAGGTGCACAAGCAAGTACAAGTCCTGATTTTGAATAAAAATTGATCCAAGTCCAAGCTGCAAGTTTTTGATAACATTGTGGAAAGCGTGACTTGACCTGACTTCTGACTTAGCGGTGAAACGAGCAAAAACTTATAGCCTAATCAGAAGAATTACTTTAATGTGGTGCAAAAGCAAGCGAAGCATTGACGGACTGTAAAAACAACCCAAGTCAAAGTTGTGGAATAGCTCTGTGCAAAAACGTGCTCAGTCCTGAAAACCCCTATACTCGGCGGAAAACGAGCTAAGGACAAACGTTACGAGACTGAACACGTTGCAAGAACAAAGAGCTTCAGGCTTTCGGTGACTTGGTGTAAATACGGACTAGGTTCTGATTTGGTACAAAACGAGTTAGATCCCGATTCACTATAAAGATGATTTATATCCTTGTTTAGTTACAAAACAAGCAAAGTCCTGGATCGGTATAAAATAATCTAAGCACGAGCGAAGGAATTTCGGTGACTCGAGGCGAAAACGAGTTAAATAGTGGTCTAGTGCAAAAATTAGCCAAGTCCAAGATGTAGAGTGACTCATTTTTAATACAAGCTCAGTTCTGACTTCGGCAGAAACGAGAAATTCAATATTCAGTAATTTAGTGACAAATTCCAATAACGAGCTATCTTGAATCACAAAAGAACGGGCCAAGTTCTAACTCGTTGTAAAATAAGCTAAGTTCATTCTCGGTAAAAAAAAGTGCGCTAGGTTCTCTTTCAGCGATTTGATGAGATAAGTCATGAATCGCTGCAAAAACGAGCTAAGTCCTTGCACGTTACAATAAAAGAAGAAAAATCAGGCTGAATCCAAGTATTAGAATTTCGGTAACTCAGTTTACAAACTAACCAGGCCCCGACTTGGAGTAAAATGAGCTAAGTACCGAGTCAGTGTAAAAACGACCAAAGTTCTAATTCAGTATAAAAACAAGCTAAGCCTTGTGGACACAAGCTAATTCCAAGTTTGGTGCCAAACGCAGTCGGTCTTAACTAATTGGGAACACAAGCTTTTTTGCACATAAGTCCTAATTTGACGCCTGATTTGGCGACAGATCAGGACTTTTGGCGAGATCAGGACTTTCCACTTTTATACAATGAATATTCCTAAACTAGGAAAAACAAGTTGGTTCGTAATAGGTTAATCAATGCGCCTTGATGTCCTCTACCACCCTGCCCTGGCTTATCCTGGTTGGATGGGACACTGAATATTTCAAATAATACACGGAACTATTCGAAAAAGAAGGTAGGCAAAAAGAAAAGTATGGCACCCTCAAAAGAGAAAAAAAAACAAAAACAGAATAAAACAACAGATTAGCGATTTGATGAAAACGACGGTATAAAAAAACCGATTAGTAGATTTCTTTGAGATTGAACGTTAATCTTATTCATAATAAGAACAAATGACATTATTTCTCGAGTTCTAATTTTTGAATTTAAATTATAAGGAATGGAAAACTAGTTGACAAAGAAAAGCGATAATCTACTCACCTAATTGCATTATAAATAGAAGTAAGCATTTCTTGGTCAAAGTTTTCACCACTATTGACACCTCTTAAATTTCGTATGAAGTCAGTCTCCGTCATGGGCACATTCTGTTTCTTAGCATTTGTATTATGTTGATCTGTGTTCAGCATGATAACTGCGTAGGCTAGAGTAAACGCTGCACCGCTGTTCGCGAATGGCTCTCCAGTAGACTTCTATAGCATAAGGTGAATCCAAATTATTGTCCAGTTTCAACAATAAAATAACTTGACTTTTAAAATTTCAAACTTGACCCTTTAGCTTGAAATAAAGAAAATATACAGAATGCTTTTATTTTCAAATTATTGAAAGAAGGGACCCATATACGACTAAGCTCTTTAGCACTCCTTCACCTTATTAAATGCAAAAGAAAACCCACAGAAATTGTCTGCAAAAAATATTTTGGACTAAGTCTAATTTTATTCTTGTTTATAGTTTTACCAAAATAATTTCATTTGTGAAACTTTGAGGATTCGATTTTATTATCAGAGGTATCCATCACTGGCATCTGTTTTGAATTCTGGTTGAAAAGAACAGATAAAGGCAACAAAAAAAAAAAAAGAAGAAAAACCAAGCTCAATACGCACCTATGAGCCCTTTCTACGGTGTGGTTATGCCTGATGTTAGAAGCAAAATTGACATTTGTTTGAATAATACTCACCTATCTTGATAACACAATAGAATTATTATGGAACAGGATTGATTAAAAATAGCAACTTTAGCAAGAAATGAACAAGGTTGCATCATAGCAAAAGACTGAGAATGAAAATAAAAAAGCTAAAAAGAACAAACAAATAGGAAGAACAACAAGGAAAAAATAAAGCGAAAAATAAAATATTCAAAAAACGTAAATGTCTGGATAATTTATAGTTTTTTCATCCAAGACACATTCTAAACCTCGGATCTATCACTGATTGATCGTTTTGATGAACGGATTTCAATCTACATAATGGTCCACTAGATAAAATGAATGTAAAAAGGCCTAGACTTTGCTATGAGAATTTGCGACATTAATTCAATAAATACTCCCAAAACTATTCTGAGACAGTTCCTGGCGAAAGAAATCATGTTAACAGTACTCCCTTTTTCCATAGGAACCACATCTCAGCATCACATTTAGTACACCTAAACATAAATGACTCAAATGTCCTCATCAAAAACTGATTTATATAAAAAAAAAAAAAAAAAAAAGCGTTGCAAAGGCACGCTTCAGCCACTTCCTGATCTTCAATTATTTTTATATTCAAGATGAACCTTATTTATATTCATCCAACTTCTGTTTTTTTTCTCTAAAAACTTTTAATAGCATAACTCCTTCCACTACCGCTTTACATGCAGTACAACTCCAATGCAGATCTACAAAATTCAATAAATATTTCTGATCACACTCCATTCTTGCAAAATAACCGCTGTTTTTATGTTGCCTTTCTCCAAGTACTGGATACAGTGGATTCTTCGAAGGAAACAAATGAAAATAATAATCAATAGGAAAGTTTCTTAGCGGTGAATTTTATGATAAATTAATAAATATGTTCAGATTTTCCCTATCCTTTTTGTAACAATTCAGAAACCTTCATTATTCCAAAAAACAAAAATCCAAACAACTCTTAAAATAATCGTTACCAGAAGCCCGTCAGTGCAATAACTTTCTTTCCATTGAATTTTTGAAGCATGATTGACATTCTAAATGAGAAAACTTTTCTTATTTTTTCGCAATTTTAACAGCCATTGCTAAAGGAAAACATTCTAAGGAAACTTTAAAAAAGGGAAAAAAATGCAACGTAAAAAGCATGGATGATGTCTAATCGTGTTTTCAAAGTGAGGGTAAACACTCCCATTTTTTCGTATAAGTTTGGCTCTTGGGCATGAATAAAGTTTAATTTTCTTCCTCAAGTAATTACTGAAAAAAAAACGGAAAAAAGAAGTTCGCTACAGAAAGAATCAAAATAGATATGTCTCATCAAGCATTAGACAAATAATTTATATTCAATTATTCTATAAATAATTTATAGTCTTTAGAGGGAAGATAGTTTGTGAGAAAGAGGAAGTGAAACAAGAAAAAAGAATAGGAATAAAACTCACATGCCAATGGTCTGCAAATGCTTGAATTAGGTTATCAATAAGTGGCGCTTCTCCAGGAAGACGGAATGATTCAAGGTAAGCTCGCAAAGCTAAATCTATACGCTTGTTAGAAAAATCGAAAGACCTATAGAAAAAGAAAATAATTAATGGATAAATAAGGAATTTAAAAAACAACAAGAACAGAATTTGTAAGAAAAGAATAAAAAACGTGAGCAGCATCAATGGCATCGTATGTTACCGTCACAGGAGCCAAAAAGTTACCTCTAGTCTTGGTCATTTGTCTTAATCACATCAAATCTAAATGACTAAACCATTTATTTAGGGAATCAATAAGCGGCCTGATTACTCAAGTGACTCAGAAGACCAATCCAGAGGATGAATTTCAGCTAAATGCACGCTTAAATGCCCAAAACGACCACCTATGAAACCCTGAATTTTCTACTTTGAAATCAAAAGCCCTTGGTAGGGAATAAAAACGTCAAATTATTATAGTTTAACTCAATGTTGCAAAAAGAGTGATTCAATCCAAAACACCTTTTTGTACTGACTTTTTTTTTACTCAAACTCGGTATTGTTTTTAGAGGTGTTATAGATTAGTCAAATTAAAAGAAGCTCGAAATCTTAATCCTTAACTTAATATTAAATATGAAGGACAGTCGTAAAATTCACAATTAAGAAAGGGCAAAGGGCAAACGTCAGGGGAACGAAGGTTCCCCTGACGCAATTTGTTTTTATGAACTAGCGAATAAACTTCCAAAAACTCCAAAATTTTAGATAAAATTAATGATTGAAAACAAGATCTAATATAAACTTGTTAAAGATATTTCTAGTTCAGCTGGGTCTTACTATATTTCTTGTGGTTTTCGAACGAACAAAATAAAAAAATATCAAACAAATTTGTCTTGTTTTAGAAAATATTTTATTCCAGATAAAGATCCTCAATTTCGTACGTTCCTTAGAATAGAAATTATGAGAGTTTAGATCAGAACTGCAGAATTCACTCAGACTATAAAGTTATCCAATAGGTAAAAGAAAGCATGACTCTCAGACTTTCCCAATAATTATTTTGTGTACTTTATAGTTAATTTTGACACCATGTCTTTTATCCATCTAAAATTCACATTTGATTGAAAGAAACTGAAAATAGAAAAAAACAGAATAGCCTCACTGGAAAGACCTTTCTAAATGTTTGAACAGTCCCCCAAAATAAAGCAAATTCTGAAGAAGAAAAAACGAGGATATTTCTGAAGGAAAAAACAAGGACATCAATTGATACTTCTGTTCGACCGTCCTAAGCTGCAGAAAAGTGTATAAAGGGTAATATATATATATATATATATATATATATATATATATATATATATATAAAATCCTAAGGACAAAATAAAAACAAAGCAAACCTCAAAAAACACAACAATAAATTGCTATTACATAAGCTAAAATAGTTGTTTATCAAACAGTTCGTGGTAACGAACTGTAGTAAGGAGCGACCCGGCTCAATAGTAAACGAAACTCTAAATAACGGAATTTTGATGCTAAAATATACATCAAAAGAATCGGATTTTCATGCTGATTTTATATCATCAAAATTGATGAAATATATAAGTTTCATCAAATTTGGTCTTTGTCATCAAAAGTTACGAGCCTGAGAAAATTTGTCTTATTTTAGAAAATAGGGGAAAACACCCCTAAAAGTCACAGAATCTTTACGAAAATCACACCATCACATTCAGCGTATCAGAGAACCCTAGAGCAAAATTTTCAAGCTGAATTTTCAATTCCAAAATTGGAATTTCGTATTTTTTGCCAGAAGACAAATCACGGGTGCGTGTTTATTTGTTTTTTTGTTGTTTTTTTTCCAGGGGTCATCGTATCGACCAAGTGGTCCTAGAATGTTGCAAGAGGGCTCATTCTAACGGAAATGAAAAGTTCTAGTGCCCTTTTTAAGTGACCAAAAAATTGGAGGGCACCTAGGCCCCCTCCCACGCTCATTTTTTCTCCAAAGTCAACAGATCAAAATTTTGAGATAGCCATTTTGTTCCGCATAGTCAAAAACCATAATAACTATGTCTTTGGGAATGACTTACTCTCCTACAGTCCCTGGGGGAGGGGCTGCAAGTTACAAACTTCGACCAGTGTTTACATATAATAAAGGTTATTGGGAAATGTACAGTCGTTTTCAGGGGATTTTTTTTTGGTTTTGAGGGTGGGGTTGAGGGGAGGAGGCTATGTGGGAGGATCTTTCCTTGGAGAAATATGTCATGGGGGAACAGAAATTCAATGAAAAGGGCGCAGGATTTTCTAAAATTACTATAAAAAAAATTAAAAAATAAACATGGAGAAATTCTTTCAATTGAAAGTAAGGAGTACCATTGAAACTTAAAACGAACAGAGATTATTACGCATATGAGGGGTTCTAAAAATACTTTAGCATAAAGAGCGAGGTATTTAGGAGGAGATAAATACCTCGCTCTTTATGCTAAAGTATTTTTAGTAATTTCAACTATTTATTCTACGGCCTTTCTGATTCAGGGGTCATTCTTAAAGAATCGGCACAAAACTTACGATTTAGTGTAAAGAGCGAGGTATTAACGAGGGTACAAACCCCCTCATATACATAATAAAAATTTAAGAATACAAAAGTTTGTTGCGTAAGTTAATTCCTAAGTTACGTATATTTTTTACTAATAAAATATTCGTTAAAAATTAAAATTTATAGTTGCCTTTTTGTGTAACCGAAAAATTACATGGCAACTAGGCCTCCTTCTCCATCCCATATTTCTCAAAATCGTCTGATCAGAACTAAGAGAAAGACATTTAGCCAAAAAAGGAATTAAAATGTAAATTTCATTTTAATAATTTATGTGTGGAGGGCCAAAATCAAACATGCATTAATTCAAAAACGTTCAGAAATTACATAAAAAAAACTAGTTTTTCTAACTGAAAGTAAGGAGCGACATTGAAACTTAAAACGAACAGAGATTACTCCGTATATGAAATGGGTTGTCCCCTCCGCAATCCTTCGCTCTTTACGCTAAAGTTTGACTCTTTACCACAATTCTGCTTTTTGAGACAATTAAAAGCTTTAGCATAAAGAGCGAGGGATTGCGGAGGGGACAACCCATTTCATATACGGAGCAATTTCTGTTCGTTTTAAGTTTCAATGTCGCTCCTTACTTTCAGTTAGAAAAACTAGTTTTTTTTTATGTAATAAGTAGTTAATCCTACGGAGCAAGTTAAGTACGGAGTTACTTCCGTTAATGGTTGAGGAGTTAGGACCTTTTTGAGTAGACATTATGATTCATTTATTCTTTTTCAGCCACCTGGCATTGTAGAGAGGCAAAACAAATGTTAGAAAAACAAAAATACCAATTCACAAGTTAGCATGTATTAGATGACAAATGTTACGCGGTATTTTATAACGGCCTATATATCAGACAACAACTCACTTTACAAAGGCATCAAGTATTTCCAAGTTTTTGCGATTGCTCAGATATTCACCAATCATCTTCTTGTCCAGTCGAGAATTGTTCCGTAGAAACATAGCCACCTCAGTAGAATCTAACGGAGTGGATAATAGTCCTTCTTCTTGCAAAAACTGAATGCCTTTGGTCGGTTTCTCGTTGAATTTTTCAGCACCAGACATTAAAATCTGAAAAAACGAGAAGATATACTGTGGGGAATGAAATGCACCAAGATCAGCAGAATTTTGGATTGACAATAATTAAAGATTTTTAACAGTCAGCAGAAACGTTAAAAAAAAAAAAAAAAAAAAAAAAAAAAAAAAAAAAAAAAAAAAAAAAAAAAAAAAAAAAAAAAAAAAAAAAAAAGAACGTCAAATGAAATTGTTACATTGTTGTCACAGCTTCCGGTGCTGTGAGATGGTTTGGGATCTCTACTCCGTCATAAGTTCCTTTCTCCGTCCCTATCCCCGACAGGGAAATCCTGCTTGCGTGGCCTCATAGTGGTATCAGGGTGGACCTTTCACGAGTTTTCTTTAAAAAAACAAACACGACTGCTAACAGCACTGCAGGGTGACCCTAAGAAGTAGCGCCCCCCGAAGGAATTAGAGCCTAGTAAACGACACAGCATTTGTACTGGATTCTTACTAATGGATAACTCTTCTAGGTTTGGGTTGTTCTAGTTGGCTTTTTTGGGCTGAAGACCTCTTCCTACCTATGAAACTGGGTGTAGGAAAAGAAAATAGTAATGGTTACTGACTTATACAATTTTTTAGGGATAACAATCTAGTTATAAGTAATAAAGCATTCATAAAATGGCCCATAAATTAACAAGGTGTTTACATGATGGTAAGATAGCCAACCTCATAGATTTTGTTATTGTAAACCAAAGACAGGCAGAATCAAAACAAGATACTAGGGTATATAGGAGTGCTATTGTTGATGCTAAAAGTAAAGATCACCATCTAGTAGTGTTTATGGTTAATCTAAATTGAAATTTAGGAAGGCTAACTACCTTCCGGGAATCTATGACGTTAGTAGACTCCAGGATGGGAATTTGAAAGCAACTTTCCGGGAACAGTGGAATATTAAACTGGAGAATTAAAAACTCGATAATGTAGAAGATGGATCGAATAACATCAGAAAAATAGTCAGTGAACTCGCTGATGGTGTCTTAAGGAAGAAAATTAGGAAGACAGCTAGGAATATTAGTGAATATATTTTATGTTTAATAGAGAGGAGGAGGGGCTTGATCAAGAATTATTTGAGTGATGGATCAAATGAAAATAATAGGAATTTTAAAAAAAGTGGAGAAAGCACTATAATATGAATGAAGAAGGTGTAAAGTGGCCACCATGGATAAAATTTCTGAAGATCTGGAAGAGCCCGCTAGAAGGCATAATAGTAAAACATTGCACTGGCATGTTAGTAAACTGGGAGGGAATAATAAATCTGCAATTGTCCCAGTTAATGATAGGAACGAGGCCACAATCAGTGGTAAGGGAATAGTTAAAGAGAAATGGGAAGAATATTTTAAGAATGCGCTAAACCGTAACAAAGCTACAGGAAAAGATGAAATAGCTTGTGATAATTCGGATGTGAAGAAGGAAGATTTATATTGTGATGAAGATTTGGTGACAGTACTAAAAGCATTAAAAAATAGTAAGGCCCAGTGTGCTGATAGTGTGGTAAATCAGTTTTTTTTTTTTTAATATGGCGGTTATGAAGTTAGAGATAAATTACTGAAGATTATGAATAATATTTTCAAAAAGGGGGAAATACCTAGCAATTTTAGGAAAACTAATTAAACTCCTCTATAAGAAATGTGATGAGAGTGAGTGTAGTAATTAGTCGTTAGCTTGGTTTCTGTAGAAAGCAAATTACTTAATATGATGAAACTTTTAGACTTAGAGATGAGCTGTTGAAGCTCTCAGAAAGTACTTTGTTGTAAAATCAGTATTTTTTTAGGTTAAATTAAGATTTTTTATGTATATAGAAAACCCTTCGCGATCGCTATGGAGGATACTCCCATCCCGCCCCAAGGAAAAAAGGACCAAAAAAAGTCTTTTTGATGTTTAGACCCTCAAGAAAAATACCTGAGACTGATAATCATTTTTCCTAAGAGTATGTGAACACTATGTCTAAGTTAGCAAACATTTATTGATCCCGGCTTTTACTTACCAGTTATCATACATATCATTACAAATTTTAATCTAAGAAGTCAACGTCCTTCACACTCTCTGTGAATTTTAAGATTTTATTTGAAATATTTGGATTCAATGAAGGTCTTCAAACTATCTAACAGAGATGCTTGTAGTAAAGTAAGAATATAAGTACATACTAGTTTTTTATGTTTGGCGGCTAACAGTTGTTCGTGGGTAGGCAGATCTGATGATACCCTAACACGGAGTAAGCGGAATGGCTGAGAAGACTCCGGCCCAGGTGTTGTTTGTGAAACCTCTATAAAAAACGGATATATACCATTAGTTCGAAGCACTAAAATTTGGATGTAAAGTCAAAAAATAAACTACAGCAACAAGATAAGACTTATAAAAGTAGGATTGTTTATTATTATCTGATTAACAGCTGAAAAAAAACACAGAACACATGGCACTAGCAAGAACATTAAGATATTTTTATTACAATTTTCAAGCACTAAAATATCTATGCGACCCAAAAGTGCTTATTTCCTCACTAGTTTAAGTAATGTTTACCTAAGAGCATCATTATAATATAATTTCATTGAGAAACAACACATACTTGGATGCTGATAAACCAACGGTACTCAAAATAATCTGATCTACTTCAGCACACTAACCCAAACTACTTCAGTAAAATTGCTGGTAAGATTTTTAGTAAGAATTAAGAGGTCATCATCTCCTCCATACCAAAATAGCATTTATTCCTACAGTTCTGGGTGTAAGCCCAACAAGATTTGTAAACCTAAACCTGTGTCCTGATGAAAGCCTTTGGCCCTCCTTATCAGCATTGTAACATTTCGTCTTTTTACAGTTCAGGTGGGAAAATATTGCTTCTGCTAGGGTGCCTAAAAGCTTGTTTCCTGGAAATTATACTACATATACAATGAGATAATTTTCGAGGTTTTTGGTAGCAGAAAAAGTACTAGCATGAATAATCAAGGCCTCTCCATTTCTATTAGAAAGTCACCACAATTTTTCACCTTCAGCTCCTTGTCTTACAGTGGTCTCAAAAAACAATTGTTATTGCACATGACTGTCAACTACATTCCCTGTATCGATTACTGTTATGCATATCGAAGACACCACCTTTGTATGTAATCAATAAAGTCTAAGCAAAAAAAAAACTAGGGATAAAAAGTATTGTGTGCTAAAAGAAAAACAAGAAGAAGAGAGGAAATTGAGTAAACTTCAAAAGGGTGTTAAAATGTAAAGCTTGTAAACAATAAAACAAAAGTCTTACTATATAACGTATTGAAATAAAGATCACTTCTTAATCAAAATTTTACAAAGTCTTAGAAGACACATTTCAATAGTATTAAATTGCTTAATTTGCATACAAGCTACATAGCAAAAGACAGTAATTTCTGGACTTCGTCCTCTAAGAGCAAACTAATGATTTTTTTTCTAGACTGGAAGCCCCGCTGGCGATGAGCTTCCTGCCTGAAGCGGTGAAAACTGCATGCTGATTGCTGGTCATTGTTTGTCGTGCAGTTTTGACACTATAAATTTCAAATTCAAGCAAAAATCATAACTTATCAATGTTGATATTGTCCCTTCGAATCATCCCTCTCCAATATATTAAAATTCTATCAGCGTGGTTTCTGGTAATTAAAATAAACAATATTTTTAAAAGTAAACGTTTTTGAAAGAAAAGTAGAGAGCCATAATAAAAACCTGAGATAAGTATAAACAATGTCTTACGATAAACCATACTGAAAACAAAGACAGATTACTGTAAATGAATCAACGAAACCCAAAACGAACAGAAATTAAAACAAATGATCAGACATAACTATAACAGATGTAGATGAATAAATAACTAATATATAAGAACAAAATTATCCCAAAACTAGTAGGAATCAAACTAAACTATCAAGTCGAACTTAAAACAATCACTTGGTTAATCCGGTTAATCAGGGTTTACAAATAAGCGTGGTGCTACTTCCTTCCCTCCCAAACTCTATAAGCAGCTTAAATATCACTTGTGTTTTATTGAAAATAATATTTATTTTAGACAGCAAGGTTTTACTTGTCAAAAAATCGACAAAGAATGATAATAAATAAAGTCACAATAAAATTCAAGATTAATGGCAAAAAATAATGAAAATAAACTGATTGTTTAATATGATCACTTCCTGGAAATCTCAGCAATTTTGTTATTACAATTATAAAAGAAAAATGTATAAACATTTTTGGCTTTCGGTGAAGTGAACCTGACGCTATGGCCATTAGAAGGTTTAGGAGACTATAGCCTTACTTCTGCCTGTAGTAATTTCTCCTTCTTTTAAGTTGTCTTGTTTATTTATTTTAATTTTTATTTGCTTTGGGATTTATTTGTTGAAAAACTATTGTCTTTTATCATCAATTTTTGTTCATTTTTAGTTGATATAGCTTTGTTGTTGGTTGATGCAAGGATTATTTTTATTCTATTTTTGTGTAAGTCCTTTACCTCACTAACAGGCGTAAGTAAATTACGATTTCCATTGGGACTTAAGTGTAACATTTTTTAAGCGTATCAAAGGCGTAACATTTTTAGCTCTCCCCTCCCCCTGTCACAAAACTAGAAGCCTCCCCCTTACTTCTTATAAGCAACCTAAAAGTATTTACTCCAACCCCCAAGTTGTTCCAAAGATATAACAAATATATTATTTTGGTAATCTAGATACATGTAGGGTTGTTTGATTTAGTTTCGCTGTCTCCTTCCAATTCATAGTTTATCTTCAAGTTAACCCCCCCCCCTTGCCCTCCCCTCATAACTTCCTGAAATTTTTTACTCGATACTCCAAGCCGTTCCCAACGTGTGGCAAACACACCATTTTGATAAATTGGCAAGAGTGTCTTTTGATCGACATTAATAAATTGTGCACCGATGTGCACCGAAGTCCCATAGGAGCTTATAGTGCAAATATGTTTGGTGGAATCAGAGACAAAATTGTTTTGTCCTTTCTCCTTTGAACAACCCGAAAATTAATGCTTACCCTCCTCTTTTCTTCCCCTGACACTTCCTGAAAGTTTCGGCTTCATTCCCAAGCCGTTCTTAACTACTTCTTAACTACAAGCCGCCTGAGGTCAACACAGCTACGGATGCTCCTCCTACCTAATCTATTCAAGGTCTCCCTCTTTACACCCTCCCAGGAAGTACCCATTTCCTTTAAGTCTTTATTTATGACATCCTCCCACCCCAGACGAGGACGACCTGCTTTCCGTGTAGCCCCAGACGGTTGGCAAAAAAGGACAATCTTCGGCAATCTGTCATTCTTCATCCGCTGAACGTGGCTTAGCCATCTCAACCTTTCTTTAATTATAGCCCTAGAAGCGGGATTGAACCACATTTTTCGTACAAACTACTGTTTGAAATATTGTCAATAAGCGGGGTACCCAGAACAATCCGTAGTCAATTTCTCTGGAAAACATCTAGTAAATTTTCATCCGCTTTTCGGAGCGCCCATGCTTCAGAGCCATATATTGCCGTTCGTAAGATGTCGCAGATAAAGCATTGCGATGAGCAGAAAGTATCAAACTGGTCAAATTGAAACATTCAAAGTAAAACTTAAAAAGAATCATTTATTGGGAGAGTTTTTTTATGCCATCCACCCTAAATTAAAATGTTAGGTCCACTTAACCCCACCCCTAAGACTCCCTTACAGTTTCAACTTAATCCCCAAAGACATTCTCGAGATACTGGGAGATGATTTCAAGTTCATATATCGTCTTTTGATATACTCAAGTACGCTTGTCGTCTCCAGAGTATACCCTGGAGAAACTCTGAGAATCATGGTCTAGCGAATAACCCATCAAGGCTTCTAACTGATCTGAAAACAAAGACCAAACATGACCGCCTGTTCTACTTTCACCCATCTGTGAACAATGGATAATCAAAAATGTCTGGGCCTTTTTTCTCCAGCTCTGGGGTGGGGTGATGTCGACCTTGAAGGCATACTTATAAGACCTTTCGAGGTTTCTGAACAAAATGAATATCTCAAAATTCCAATATAATACAAAGAGGGTTATGGGGGGGGGGTGAGTAGCAGAAAAGGCCGCGAGATGGAGGCAGGCTGCCCTCAAATCCCTTCTAACTCGTAAAAAGGGCACTAGAATTTTCAATGAAAAATCAAAGAAGCCCTATCCCAAGTTGCTACAAAAACCTCTTATATACAGTGACCAAGTTTTTTTGCCTTTTCTGGACTTTTGCTGCGCCCCGTTTGATAGAACTATGTTTTGTTTCTATTTTTCTTGCTACATTTTTACATTCGTATTAAATACTGAAACTGGCCCGAGTGCTGAGGGGGTCATGCCACCTCCGGAATATATTTATTAGGCTTTCCAAATATTTTAAACAAAATGCCTATCTTGAGCGAGTCCCTTCTTAAGTTTCTATAGCGACCCTTCCATGAGAAGTGGTCGAGGGTAGAATTTTCTTGGCCCTTTGTAGTCCGTTTTATGGGGAACCAATACTTTTTTCTATTTTTCCTTCTGCACTGAGGTCTTTTCAGTCTGAAGATTTGAGAACATAAGTTTCAAGCAATCAGAATTTTTTTTTGTTCTTTATCAGGCCTTATTTTTACCGGGAGGGGAGGTGGGAGGGGGCGGTGCACTGGAATTTTTCGTGCATTAGGTTCCTCTGAGCCCAAGGAAATACAGCTGTATGTTTGAAATTGATCATGAGAAATTTTTTCGGCCCATTTTATGACTTCCTACCCCCCCCCCCCTCACAACAAAATGTTTGATCCTTTTGGCTGAGAAAACCATCCTTGAAAGCTCAAAGTCAATCACACACCGAACATCAAACAAACCCCCTCTCGAATCACGAGACGTTTGTTTAAACAATTGTCAATTTGCATTATTTGAGGCTTTTGTTCTATGGGCTGTATCATTCCCGGAGGGATATTTGTTTAATCTTTAGACTATTTTTTAATCAAGCGGCTATGTTAAAATTTGGCCTGATGTCTTTGGAGTGTACATGGCGGCCAGGTATAAGAAAAAAAGTTGGGAAGCTGGCTGGTTGCCCTCCAATCCGTTCTGACTCTTTAAAAGGGCACACAAACTTTCAATTTCTATACGAATGAGTCTCCTCCGAGGTTTCATACGGAATGACCTGGTGAAAAATATAATACACTTAAGGCATATGACTCTTTACTACGAGCAAAGCTAGAGCGGTAGTTCTGGTATACTTCAGAGAGAGAAAAAAAATTCTGGGAAGCTGATTATTATCGTTCGGATTTATTCGAACAGAGCCAAATAATTTGGTAAAGAACAGGGTACGAGAAAAACTGAAAGTAAAAGAGTAAGCCAGTACAGATGACGCCAACATAGGAAAAAGAATCATATTAGGTAATTCCAGCGAAAAGAATTCCCTTTTTTAATACCTCCTATTTTTATCTCAATATCTATGACTTCAACAAAAAAAAATAACTTTTCTGTAAGTCTTATTAGTTTTAGTTCTTGTTTTATATCAAGCATATTTTATGTCTTCAAACTATGGAAAATACAAAATAATCCACATTCAGATCTTTTTCTAGTGTCCTTTTTTCTGGCTGAGAACAGGAGAAAAATGTGCAATAGTTGCAATACGTAGTCTTGCAATACAAAGATAGGACACGTCTCGTGAAAGCTAGCCTAGCTTTGAAAGTAAACTATCATCAAAAATAAAACACAGCGATACACACTTTCTAATCAAATTTATTTAGTCTAATAAAATAGCATCCTAATTTAAATTATTTGGACTTCATCTTTCAGTGATATTGTATTCGCTTGGATTGCATTACAATCAGGATTTCTATAAAGTATACTACTTACCAGCTACGTTTTCAGGCAAAGACTGTGGGGGAGTAGCGATTCTTTGTCGACAGCGAGATTCGATTTCATCAATTACAAACATCATAGCATTGAATGCTAGTATATTCATAGGTGTGATCTCTGGATCCGGTGAAGCTACCTAGAAGAAAACGTTTTCCTTAGTAACATTTTTGTGCGTATTGCGTCTGATATTTTTTAAATATAAATTATTCACGAGATTAACCAGAAAAAGTGCTAAAACTATTTGGTCTTTTCCTTGTCCAAAAGTAATCAGACGCAAGGTGCGTGTTAATTTAACTGTTATTTTATTACATTTTTAACTTCTTTTGGGTTCTTTAACAGTATACACACTGTTTGTCATTATTTGACCAACAAATAATGAAATGTTTATTAAATGCAGAGGGTATTAAATGCAACTTTACACAAACCTTTTACTGAACTTTGGGATTTATATTCAGGATTATAATATCGGAATTCAGTAACCTGCTCGAGTAATATGTCGGTTAAGAGATTGCCCAGCTAGCAGAAGTTTATTTTAAAAAACAAACTGGTATGTACGCTGCTGTGAGGGCAAGATAAGCTCGTTGGGAAATTCTTGAGACTATTCTTTCACTAGAGGCAGCCTCTAGGCTAGATACAATTAAGACGAATACTCAAACAATGTTAAAGGTACCAAGAGGTATATAATATGAAAACGACGAAATAACTTCTAAATTTTGTGATTTTTGTTACAACTGAGTTCAATAGATTGAAACACGCAAATGTCTAAGTTTTAGAAATGAAGCGACAGATATTCAAACTTAATGCATAAATATTATTTCCCGCTTTTGTGTTTTTTTTCTCGGGAACGAAGTTGATAGATTGAAAGGCATTGATACTGATGATCTACAAAGAAAAATATTTGCAAACTGATTATGAAAAATGATCTTCTTGTCGGTGCTCTACCTTTTAATCCAGTGGAAGATATAGAGAGGTAATAACCCTCAAATCTTAAAAATGTAACACCTGATCAGCCAACTTAGTCTGCAAACGATCTTACAGGTCACGCTTTCCCTAGAAAGACTCGAGTGATTGAGAGGCACCGGACCTTAGGATTTATAATATGGGGCAGCTAAAGTGCACGTCCAGTCCCGTGAAAAAAAGAAATTCATTCCTAAAGAAAGGAAGACAATATAAGAAAGTGAAACAGGTTGCAAAGAAGGGGCGAAATTTGGATATGCGGTCTCTGGCTTCAGACAGCAGGGTTGCATGGGCGCCCATACCTCGCCCGTGGCGGAGCCGATAATGGGTCAACCCATCAGCCAATAATGGGTCAACCCATCAGTGCAAATTTAAGGGGATGGAACAAGGTCTTCATCTTTAAACAAAAGATAATGACAGACTGGACGTAAGGAAGTAATTTCGAAGACAACACTGCCTTTCCATGACGATTAGCCCTTAGATGACGAATGAGAACTTAACAGAGCCTGTATTTCTGCTGATGACAGCTACTGTACATGTAATCGAAATATCCAGTATATATTGTGAATGTTATTCTTACTGTCTAATGGAGGTAAGGAGGAAAAGACCAAACAAGGCATCGGAGTAGCTGAGTGGTATTAAAAGTATGATTGAGTCGTATGAGCATAGAAATGGATGAGGGTCACTCCTATTAAGTTGACGGGGAGGCTCAATCAAAAGAACAATGATTTCCGCGGCAAATCCAAAGGGAATTACCAGGAATCTCGGGACGGTTATTCTATTTATCATAAATTTATGCCAGCAAATACTACAGTATGATGGGGAAGTAGGTTACAGTAAAGTAACATAGTGTGAAGGAGTATAAACAGCACATTAAAAGCAAATGAACTAACACTGAAAAGCTACTACTATGACGCGCCATTAGTATGGATGTATTTCTTAAAAGATTGCCCGTTCAACATCGCCCTGCAACGATGTTCGAAATAACAGTAGCTATTCGAAAGGTGAACGACAATGCTATTTGACGTAACAAGCCGGACTTTCTTTACAAGAATAGGGACGGAGAAAGGAGCTTACCGCGGGGTAGGGACCAGCAACCATCAAGTCAAGTTGCTTTGATTGAATTTTTTTTGTCAACATAATCCTAATTTGCAATTATAAATTAATATTGGACTTACTTTTTGAAGGGTGTCCACTGTATCTTCCAACAAATTTGAGCAGTTGACATCACAGTCGTAATTTAAATACATTTCGGTAACGATACCAGGTAGTTTCCATATTTGCACAAGCCCCTCTGAAACATTCAACAATCAAAACTTGTGTAAAATAGAAAAGTTGGAATAACACAAGGATAAGATTGAAAAGAAGAACAATCCTTAAACAAATGCCAGCCTTGCGAGGTGAGGGAAGACGGTGGAAAGGGACAGGGGGAATCTCACAAAGAAGCATTCAAACCCTTCCTTATTCAACAATGCCCAAGAAGAATGGGCTAAATATTGAAGAAGTATCAAAATGACTAAAAGGGTTTGAATGCTTTTGAGGGGTTGGCTAAATAGCTGTTTTTAATCCCTCCACAGATCTGAAGTTCAGCATGGATTCAGAAATCCGTAGTAACCACCCCCAAGGAAACTTCATTAAATGAAAAAAAAAATAGAAAAGAACCATCCTTGGTATCCTCGGCTAGTGCGTCAAGTATACTTGGGAGTTTGTACACAATGTAAATACATCCTTACGATTATTTTTTATTTATCCAACGCGGTTTCAATAGGTTTATTATGAAGTAAGTTTTTTTTATTTTCTCTTTTCTTTTTCCTTCTAGTTTACCTTTATGTGCAGTATTTACTGTATAACAGATTTTTCACAAAAGTTGAGTTCATTTGAAACGTATGTGCCAAACCAGGTGCAACAATCCCCATAGGAGTTGTAGACATTCGACTTTTGTCTTAATTTTTGGTATTTTCAAGCCTATTTTTCTCAGACAGCGTTGGATAATTTTTAGTTAATATACCGTCCAGACACGGGTACATTGTCTTCTAAGAGCTTGATTTTCAATATTAGTAAGAATGTATATATTATGCATTTAACATTTTTTTTTTATTGCATCAGGTACTGCTGAAGTTTCTTGAAGTGAAACAATCGAAATTTTTTTTTCTTTTCTTGCTAACCAAAAATGAATCTAAATCAAAAGCACAAAGGAAATCTTAATTATTAAACTTTCAAAGATCTACTGAAACAAATTTTTTCTTTGCAGTCTTTTCATGATATTAAGCACAATTCAATAATGAAAAAAGAGCGTATCTATTTCTGTAAATCTAGAAATCAATTAAATTCGAAATCGAAAGATTACAATTCTTGCTCAACTTTTACATTTTTATTATTTTTTTAGGATTACATCATAGCTGGATTTTTTTTCTAAAGATTATTGTCTTAGCGTATTTTTACTCCTTTAGAAGTATCGTATGACAGATTAAACTATATTTTGTCGATTTTCACAAATCGAAGTGATCAGTTTGATTTAAAGCGACATAAAGAATAGAATAACTTCCGTACAAAGTTCTAAAACTCCTGTAGATAGCCTGTTGGATGTTAAGGTCAATGCTACAAATGCTACAATACTACAAAAGAACCCGGGGAAAGGCTTATTCTTTTTGCAAAAATCACTATGATTTAGAGAGGCATATTAAGTATATTAGAATAAACACAAGGCTCCTTGTATTCCAAAGATCGAAGAGAGTTCACAGAAGAGGAACATTTAGAGTATAAGAATCAGCTCCCTTTAAAAATATATACTCGTCTATGTAAAACATAGTGCGAACTACCTGGACTTAAGATATATGGAAAAAAGAGGTTGAATTTCATTTAATAGAAGGGACCTAGCCGCAACTAAAGGGCCTAGTAGCATCTATTCCTTTTTTTATAATGATTTTTATCTAATTCGCATGATGTAGCTTAGGCATAACAACTGGGTTTTTTTTTTCTCTATAGTAGCGTTTCTAGATGCATTAGCAAACGCAAGAGAAATCGCAAGACACAGAAAAATCGTATGAAACAGAAAATCTAATAATACCAAGAGCTAGTTCCCTCCTTTCAGCAGTAACTTTGGGATTTGACGCCATTATTATAGAACGCAAAGTTGATAGGTACATCTGTAATTGTAACTTCAGTTCACTACGTAGGGCTTCAAAGAGAAGGAAACATATGCGCACTGAACCAATGAAGATGGAATTTCTTTCTTTTATCAGCAACTGCAAAAAAATTCACCAATTATTATTATTTAAGAACCGGTATGGAGAGAAACTATGGGCGTGGGGACTGAACGCCATTTTAAAAATGCTTTATGAGTTAGACTATTGTAAAGTTACCATATTTAAAAAAAAATGTAAGCCGAAGAAAGCATGGGGTGCCAAACTGAAGCGGTAAAAGAAAAGATATAGTAAGGGGAAAAAAATGTGACGTGAAAAAAAGCCAACTCTTTTTTTCTGTTTCTTTTTTACTGTAAGTACTAGAAATCTGCAATTAATGAATCTTATCATGCAGAACAAGAATCTGCAATGTCAAATGATGAAATTCTTTACACTACAACTAAAAACTGCAGCACTAAGTCACCTTAGGCCAAAATAGGTACGCATGCTCCTCCTCAATCCCAATCTATTCAAAGCATCCTTTTTTGCACCCTTCCGAGAAGTTCCTGTTTCCATTTTTATACCCAATTCGGAAACGACCTGGTTTCGTTTGACCCTAGACGATTGGCCGACAATTATGATCTTTGTCAATCTGCCATCCTTCATCCGCAATGTCCTAGTAATCTAAACCTTTCCTTTAATATATCCATGGAAAGCGGGATAAGAAAGTATGTTTCATATAGCTTACTGTCAGAGATACAATAAATTAGGTACCCAAAACAATCCGTAAGCAACTTATCTCAGAAAAAAATTGCAAATCCTCCTCCGTCAGATATAGCGTAGCCTATATGCTTCAGAACTATGCTTGACAATTGTCATCAATATAGCTACCAATATCATAATCTTGACTGATAAACTTATCTTCCTATGCTATTCCTATTGATTCCGAGGTTTCCCATTACCTTTGATGTGCTTCTTATGACAAAGCTAACCAAAATGATCCACGTACATGGGGATATATAGGAACCCTAATTAGCTCCTGATTCAATACGAAATCAGCAACTAACCTCATTTCCTACTTTGACTGCAGCAATTTTATTATTGTACATAGAGCTAATCACTATAATGTATTTATCATGTATGTCACATAAAGATTAGAACTTCGCTAAAGCTCTTCTATCAGTTGGATTTAACAATTACTCACAATCTATAAAACTGAAGACTTAAGTTTTATGTTTGGGATTGATGACTCACTTCTCAATTATTAATCTAAGAGTGAAAATGTGGTTGAAAAATTCTCTCCCCTACCTAAACCCACACTGTTCTTCTCTTAAAACTCTATCTACAGCATCTCTGAGTCTGAAAACTACCATCATACTAAGTAATTTGCATCCTACAGTAACCAAGCTATAATTACCACACTCACTCTCATCATCTTTCTAATAGAGGGGTCTAATTAACATTTGCTAAACTCGCTAGGTACTTCTACTTTTCCAAAAATTCTATTCATAATATTGAGTAATTAATTTCGAACTTCACAACCACCACATTTAAAACATGAGCTAAAAGCTCATATGGCACTTGTGACGAGGCCAGAAGAGCCAAGAGCTCATATGGTATGAGCTCTAACAAGATTCTAAGAATCAATAGATTGATTTAAAAGGAAAATCAGAGGCTTAATGCCGGTCGGGATTTAAAATAAGAGCTCAGAGTCACGATGTCCTTCTAAATATCAAAATTCATTAAGATCCGATCACCCACTCGCAAGTTATAAATACCTTATTTTTCAGTCAATTTGTGCAGCTCCCTGACACGCCTACCAATTTTCATCGTCCTAGCTCGTCCAGAAGCACCAAACTCGCCAAAGCACTGAACCCCACCCCCTAGATCCCCCAAAGAGAGCGAATTCAATACGGTTACGTCAATCACGTATCTACGACATTTACTAATTCTACCCACCAAGCTTCATCCCGATTTTCCCACTCTAAGCGTTTTCCAAGATTTCCGATTTCCCCCTCCAACTCCCCCCAATGTCAACAGATCTGGTCAGAATTTGAAATAAGAGCTCTGAGACTTGAGTTCCTTCTAAATATCAAATTTCATTAAGATCCGGTCACCTGTTCTTAAGTTAAAAATACCTCAATTTTTCTAATTTTCTCAAATTAACACCCCCTCCCCCAGCTCCTCCAAAGAGAACGGATCCGTTTCAATTATATCAATCATATATCTAGAGCTTGTGCTTATTCTTTCCATCAAGTTTCATCCCAATCTCTCCACTCTAAGCATTTCCCAAGATTTCTATTTCCCCCCATCAATCACCTATGTCCTGGATCCAATTGGAGTCGAAAATGGAGCATCTTAGACATAAGATTTTTCTGTATATCGAATTTCACTAAGATCCGATCACCTATTCCTAAGATAAAGATACCACAATTTTCATGTTTTCCAAGAATTCCAATTTCCCCCACCAAACTCCCCCCAAAGTCACATGATCTAATCGAAATTTAAAATAAGAGCTCTAAAGCAGATGATCCGTCTAAATATCAAATTTCATTTAGATCTGATCACCCGTCCGTAAGTTAAAAATACCTCATTTTTTCAAATTTTTCCAAATTATTCCCCCCCCCCCCCTAACTCCACCAAAGAGAACGGATCCGGTCCGGTTATGTCAGTCACGTATCTTGGACTTGTTTTTATTCTTCCCACACAGTTTCATCCTAATCTCTCTGCTTTAAGTATTTTCTAAGATTTTTGCCCCCCCCCCCCCAATGATGCTGGATCCGGTCGGGATTTAAAATGGCACTTCTGGGTTACGAGGTCTTTTTAAATATAAAGTTTCAAGAAGATCCGATCTCTCTTTCGTAAGTTAAAAATACGTCATTTTTTCTAATTTTTCAGAATTAACCCTCCCCCCAACTTCCCCAAATATAGCGGATCCGTTCCAATTACGTCAATCACGTATCTAGGACTTCTGATTATTTTTCCCTCCACTCTAAGAATTTTCCAAGATTTTAGCTCCCCCCCCCCAAAAAAAAAAGCCCCCCCAATGTCACAGATTTAATGTTTTCCGATTGAACCATCTCCCCACTCCCCTCCCAGATTGTCGAATCGGGGCAAAAGCAATTTCTAATTTAATCTGGCCTGGCTCCTGACACGCCTGCCAAATTTCATCGTCCTAGCTTACCTGAAAGTGCCTAAAGTAGCAAAACCGGGACCGACAGAATTTGCGATCGCTATATGTCAGGTACATACCAAGCCATGGCATTTGGTAGATACCAAGTGCCATAGAAACTCATTTACCACACTATTGGCAACTGCGGTCTTGATTTTTTTGAACTTTTTAATCTTTTCTTTATCTTTTGCTGCAACTCTATCATAGTTTAGCACATTCTCAAAATGTTCAGCTCATCTCTTTATCTCTCTCCTTGACACTTATTGTAGCCCCGTTCCTATTCTTAAATGGGACATGTCCTGATTGACTACTTCTGTGTTTCTAACTTTCTTCCCTAAGACACCATCAGTGCCTTCACAAACCATTTTCCTAAAGTTATTCCATTCATCTTCTACATTGTCAAGTTTCACACTTTCCAGTTTAATTTTCAACTGTTCCTGGAAGGTTTCCCTCATATTCTAATCCTGGAGTCTACCAACGTCACAACTTCCCGGAAGGTAGTTCCGCTTTAGATTAGCCCTGGACACTACTAGATGGTGATCTTTACTTTTAACATCAATAACAGCACCCTAGCATCTTGTATCGACCCTGCCAGTCTTCAGTTTACAATAACATAATCAATAAGGTTAGCTGTCTTACCATCATGTGGATACAATATTAACTTACGGGCAATTTTATGACCATATACCGTGTTGGTTAAACTAGATTGTTATTCCTACAAAATTACAGCCGTCTTTTCCTTTTATTTTGTACTGCTTGCCAAATTACTTTATGAGTGGTAGGGTTCTTTCACATGGATTGAGCATGCCCACTGCTGCCCTAACCTTTCAATCAAATCCCATCACTGTAACGTTTAGACATTTATTTGAAGAATCTTTGTACCCCCTCGAGTGTATTTTTATTTTGTTTTTATTTATAATTCACACTACAACAATATGCTTATAAGCTGCTGTTAAAATCCGATCCCACAAGCTAGTCTGGTATTTTATGAACTATTTTCGTTGGTGATTTAAAAGTTATCTTTTCTTTTCGTTCTGTACTCTTGACGCACGTTTTTCTTTTCCGCGGGTAACAAGTATCTTATTATGTAAGCTTAAAAGTCCAAATAAGAGAAGGACTAGTTGGCACACTTAACCTACATCCTCCTGTCTACTAGGCTGGACCGGCCAGCAAATTAATCAGTTTTGACTTTTTCTAATTCGCAACATTGGTTTTACCACAGTTCTGCAGACTTTAAACGGTTAAAAATTCCATGATTGACCATTTAAATCTAAAGGGTTGAATGGAGATAGCGTTTTTCAAGCTAAAAAGGGCCGTGTCTATTCGATTCAGTCGTTTATAGTAAAACTATCTTCGTTGGTTACCCGTGCTTTGGCAATTTAAAGTCTTTTTTTAAGTTTTTTTTTTTTTTATTAAAAATTAAAATTAAAGTTTTGCAAGATTTTTTTTTTTTTACTGCAAGAAGAGAGCGACGTTAAACTTAAAACGAACAGAAATTATCCCATATATGGAGGGGGTTGTCTCCTCTTCAACGCCTCACTCTTTTCGCTAAAGTTTTTTTTGTTTTAAGTAGAGTTGTAGAAAGTAGAATTGTGACAGAGTCAAACTTTAGCGTAAAGAGCGAGGTGTGACGATCCCTTTCACATAAGGAATAATCTCTATTCGTTTTAAGTTTTAACGTCGCTCCTTACTCGCGGTTAAAAAAAACTTTTTTTTTATTTAATTATACGAAGGATCCAAATTTAGGAGGGAAGAACATATTTCTTGTCAAGAGAGGAATATCAAACACATAGGGCACAATACAGAAAACATACCTATCCAAGCACTTCTAAAGACTATCCCATTTAAGATATGACAAATGCCTTTCACTCTTTCCAGGATATTTTTTGCTGTGAGGGTAGTATCCCTCAATTGCTTTAAACGCAGCCCTATCCTGTTACTTTAAGCGCCATGTACTACCACCATTCCTACAACTATTTGGAGTTGCTATTCCCTCGTATCCAGCCCTTAACATTTTTCTTGCAAAAATATACGTATATTTTCTCAACGAAACTACTCAGTTGATACAAGCGCAGCCATACATATAGGGTGTTATCACAATTTCTGGTTGATAAAGAAAATTCTTGCAGATGCATGCAAGATATTATTTCTGAAAGGATGCCATCATTCCGAGCGCACAGTACCCAATTATCTCAGCCAATTATTTTAATATAAAAGAATAACCATCCAAGTTATTTTCATTAGATGAAGTGAGCATAATTTGAGAAGATTTCTAAATGGAATCTCAACAAGGACTCTAATATACAAGAGGTTTGTGATCTATATATTTTTATTGCATCATTACCGGATGGGGACTGTTTGTTAAACAGTTTCGGTTTATCAAATAACATTTACAGCCCCCTTTAGTTACCGAAATGTATATATAGCCTATGAAAGTTCTTAATCCGAACTGGCCAGACATGACAGCAACTATCATTTATAGTTTTAAAATCACCCCTCCATACTAGCTATTCTTGAGCTATTGAATTCAGTCCGTGGAACGGTTTGAACCTGGACGGTCAGGCGACGGTAAAGAGCAATACCAAATCTAAAAAAAGAGCATTTACTGAATTTTATGTGTTTCAACATCCGTAAACATCATTAGTTAAAAAAAAAAAAAACAGCCCTCCCCACTAGTTACTCTTAAACTTTTGTATTCTGTCCATTGACTATTATTGAACCCAAGCCTAAACATAAATATTAGTAGAATGTGTATTATGAGCACGGCAGGATCCATCTCTCCCCATTAAAATATTTTTTTCTGGTTATAAACGAGAAATGGATAGATATAGTTTCGTAACGAACGTGAGGGGGCTCCATACCCCTCAGAGGGAGGGAGAGGATAAATTTTTAGGATTTTTTAGTTGAATTGTTTAACTTAAATTTTGTAAACTTTTTTCAGTGTCTTAAAATCACATTAAATATACTTATAACGAAAAAATCGCTTGTGATATTTTAAAAAACACAAAATAAAGATATATAAATATAGGATGTATATTCTGTCTTGTAAGAATTATTTTTTGTTCTGCAAGAAGTATTTTGTATTTTGTAAGAAGAATGTGTGATTGTTTAGGATGTATTTTTGTTTTGTAAGACTTATTTCTTGTTTTTAAGAAGTATTTTGCATTTTGTAAGCAGAATGTGTCATCTTTTAGAATGTATTTTTTACCCTACTATTAAATAATACTTTTCAATAGGCTTTATTCTTTCATTTCCATCATAGGGCTGTCGTATTATTGCTTAAAATATATACGACTTTATTATTTTCGACTTTATACATACACTAGTGCTAAGCAATACTTTTGAAAAGGCTTTACTGTAGCATTTCTCTCATAGAGCTGTCGTATCATCGCTTAAAATTTATACGACTTTATTAATTTAAACTTTATGCATACCCCAATACTAAGCAATACTTTACAACAGGCTGTATTGTATCATATCCCTCACAGGGCTGTCGTGTCATCGCTTAAAATATATACGACTTTATAAATTTCGACTTTATGCATACCCCAATACAAAGCAATCCTTTTCAAAGGGCTTTATTGCATCATTTCCTTCATAGGGCTGTCGTATAATCACTCAAAATATATAAGACTTTATTTATTTCGACTTTATGCATACCCCAATACTAAGCAATCCTTTTCAATAATGAATTATTCGATTATTTCCCTCACAGGGCTGTCGAATCAACTCTTAAAATATATTTCATATATTCCTCATTTTGTATTTTTTTTTTAAATATCACAAGGATTTTTTGTTTTCAAAGAAACTTATGTTTTTGTTTTTGACACGAAAAAAAGTTGAAAAAATTTCAAAGTTCAATAAAAAAAAATGCGTAAAAAAAAGTCGCTACAAGTATCATTTTTCTAATAGAAGAAATTATGATTATATCATCCTCGTTTTGTATTTTTTTTTATATAACAAGTGATTTTTAAAGTATATTTAATGTGATTTTAAGACGCGGAAAAAAAGATGAAAAATATCAGTTAAAAAAAAAAATAAGTGAAAAAATAATACCCCCCTTAAAAATTTGCCAAAGTATCCACTGAATTGCATTTCACTGTCTCGGAAAAAAAGGGGGGGGAATCCCTATTGTTTCTAAGTTGTTTTTGTTTGATATGGAAAGGCAGTGTGATCTTCGTCACTATTTACATCTAGTAGGGAGTTTTTTTAAACTAATGATTATATATGATGTTCAAAAACATAAAATTCAGTAAATGCTCTTTTTTAGATTTGATATTACTCTTTACCGTCCCCTGAAGGTCCTGCTTCAAAATATTCCACGGACTGAATTTAATAGCTCAAGAATAGCTAGTACGAAGGGATGATTTTAAAATATTCTAATGGGGAGTTCAAAAATGATCCATGGACCCAATACAAAAGTTTAAGAATAACTAGTTGGGAGGGGTTTTTTAAACTAGCGATTATTTATCATGTACAAACATATAAAATTCAGTAAACACTCTTTTTTAGATTTAATATTGTTCTTTACCGTCCCCTGATGGTCCAGGTTCAAAACATTCCACGGACCAAATTCAATTGCTCAAGAATAGCCAGTATGGAAAGGGGACTGTAAATGTTCATTTGATAAACCGAAACTGTATAAGAAACAGTCCCAATCTACTAAGCATACAACAAAAATATATAGATCATAAACCTCTTGTATATTAGAGTTCTTGCTAAGATTCCGTTTAGACATCCTCTTAAATTAAGCTCACTTCATCTCATGAAAATAACTTGGACGATCATTCTTTTATATAAAAATAATTGACTGAGATAATTGGGTACTGTGCATTCGGAATGATGGCATTGTTTCAGAAATAGTATCTTGCATGCATTTCCAAGAATTTTCCTTATCGACTGTAAACTACGATAACACCATACTTGTTGCGCTTGCATTAATTGAATAGTTTCGTTGAGAAAATATGCGTATATTATTCTCACAAAATGTCAAGACTCTCCTTATAAGTTTTTAGCTGGATACGAGGGACTAATAACTCCAAAATAGTTGTAGGTACAGTGCAAGTACACGAAGCTCGAAGTTATAGGATAGGGTTGCGCTTTAAGTAATTGAAAGGATATTATTTATGCTTGCATTTTAAGTTTTGAGTCTTACATTAATACCAAGAATTAAATTTTGTTATCAGTGGTAATAATAAAAAAAAAAAATATGACAACACAGACGAAGATTATAAAAACCAAAACAAACTCAGGCTATGAAAGAAGCTAGATAGAAAAAACATACCGATATCAAGTTTTTGCACAGATTGTCTTTAACTATGTTCATAAGAGGTGGACTGATTCCAAAAAAATCGACACCAGCTTCAACAGCCACAGTAATAAGTCTCAGTCCAATTGTGATCTTTCTGTCTGAGCTGTTGCTATCATGCGGATCCACTAGCGTAACAAGATAACGTAGTATTTCGACAACGAACGGTATCCCATACGGAACAATTCCTTCGTTCTCTAAGAAAAAAACAAGTTTCACTTTAACAAGACAGAACTAGCACATTCAACAAGCCTAACACTAGAAAACTGTCGATTTCCTACATAAGCAGCAGAAGGCAAAAAGGTTATATATCTCTTTTTTGTACTACTGTACTTTACCTTCAAATGAATAGAGATCCAAAGTTTCGATCTCTCTCTTTGTCTCTAACTCACAATTTGTCTCTTTCTCTCTTCCTCTTCTATGAGTGCCTCGGTCACTGGCTCAATGTTATTCACTTTCTCGAGTATATTGGCAAGATTCATAAAAACAATATGCCATGGATTATATTCAGAATTTAATCGTCTATTTTAACCAAATGAAAAAGTGTAGGTAAAAGAAAGGGAATGGGGGAGGTAGATGAAAAGATATGAAAAACCAAATAGATGGAGAGAAAAGTGCTGGACATGACCACATTCTTTTAATTATGATGATGTTTATCTTTTCAGTCTCATAATTTTAACAGTTTCGCGTTAAAATTACTGCTGGTTCTTGATTTCTGATTTTTAAAAAAATCTGATTCACAGCAAGTGTTCTACAACACTTCTTTGTCCAGTTAAACCTGTGTGATTTATTTTATAGAATAGCTTCAATTGCAATTTTGTTTTGTCTCAATTTTACTTCTTTGTCATGTCATGGTTTTGCATGCTGTAAAAAATCATCATTTAGAGGCACAAATTCTTGAAGCCTAAACACATATTCATTAAGTTTTTTCATGAAATATTCTTTCGAAGGTTGACGAAAGTCAATATATTACCCATTTATAACTTCTGAAATACGACTTTTTTTGGTACTTGTATCAATAAATTCAGAAGGACAAACAATCACCTCGGACATATGAATATCGTGCGTGAAACGCCATCCCTTAGAACTTATAAAATATGGATGTGTCAATTTCAGTGAATATTCGAAATATTCTTTCGAAGGTTGACTAAAGTCAATATATTACCCATTTATAACTTCTGAAATACTTGTATCAATAAATTCAGAAGGACAAACAATCACCTCGGACATATGAATATCGTGCGTGAAACGCCATCCCTTAGAACTTATAAAATATGGATGTGTCAATTTCAGTGTTTGAGGTCAAGTTAAGATTTGAGACCATTGAAGTTTTTTTTTTTTTTACTACAACACTAAATTGAAAAGATAAAAATTTACCTGTGACACCATCAATGTCATGCGTGAACCGTATTCCCTTGGGATTCACGAACTCAGCAGGTGTTTCAATTTCAATACTTGAGGTCAATCCATGACTTGAGGCGCCTGTACTAACAACAGTAACATTTGCAGCAGGATCTGTTTGAGAGCCGCTTGATTCCTGGCTATCCAGGAAAATCATTCCAGCATTTAACCTACAGTAAGTAAAAATAGTTTGACTGACTATCTTACTTTACGCTCATAGTTGCAACAAAATTACTGAAGATACTTTTCACGGTCGGTAAATGAACACCTCATACGTGATAAAATTTGGGAATTTAGGCAAGTGGGTCTGCACAAACACCTTTTCAGGGCGGGTCAAAGCCTACGGCCTAAGGAGACTCACGCGATATTACAAAAGAATATCAACAAATAAAACACCGCCTCTGTTCATGGAAAATTGTGTGCTTGTCATGTCAAATTCAATGCGAAGCTTGCAGTTTTTTATACAAACTTATTTACGTGTGCGAAACCTGTAGGGAAAATGTCGCACGATAGCACAAACAAATTTACGTTACTAAAATTGTAAATATCTTTTAAATTCGTAAAGTTTTTGTATCAAAGTACATGACTGACTTAGCTTCACACTACCAACAGTGTGGACAAAAAAAATTGAAGACAAAATTTAAAATTCAAATGATGAAAATTTCAGCGAGAAAAAATTGTTCCCAAACCCAGTAAAATATAAACTAGTACAATAAGTACCCGATGACTCGTCCAGTTTAAATTAACACTAAGCAGAACCCTAAATGACAAAGTTGCAACATAACTTTCTTGAGTAATAAGATAAAAAAAAACATAAAGAACAAGCATTCAAGGGCTAGGAATCATTTCCTTATAATTCAATTGGCATGTCTCAGGACAAGGTGCCTTATTTAGTGGTACAACTACATGCAAATCACTGCATTTAAATGACAGTCTCAGGGAGCTTACGTGCTCTATTTGATTCACATTGAATTACCTAGAGGAATCGTTTCAGGAATTGCGAAAACTGACTCAATTCTCCCTGCGATCCTTCGAAAGACCTCAAATCTCAATAATCTGATTCTTGATTCCAGCTTATCGTTCTATTTCTAATCATAATAATCGTAAATTAAAAATAACCCTGCTCAAGCGTTGAAGTACGAAGAGCAGTGGACTATAGAATATAATACTTAAATAAAACAGTTCCCAAAGAAGAAGTTTTTCAAAAATAAATAAAGAGTCTTAAAAAAAACCTAAACGAGCAGAAATTAAGCAGCATAATAATTCACACTTTGAGGAAAAATTACTATGAAGGATTAAATGAAAACAAGCGAAGTGAATAATCACACCGAACACAAACAACATATATTGATATGGATGAACACATGAGTTCTAAAACGAAAGAAATTAAAATGAACAATCAAGCCAAACTCAAAGCGAATAGAAATTACCACAAATAAAAGTGAGCTTGTTGCCGCCATAAACCCTCTAAAAGCCAGAGTCATTTGTGCTTTACTGAAAACAAAATATATTTTTAACACTTCCTTTTTTATCACAATACTATTAAAAATCAAAAATTGCTAAGAATTTCAGTAGTTAACATCATTAAATTTTCAATTAGTCTTAACCTAGTTTCAAAGTAAAGTTTTAACTATACATTCTTCCTTCCCCTATTAAAATTGTTTATTGGTTTTTCAGTTCAGAATATTGCTTCATCAAACAAAACAGGTTGTTTTAAAAATTACCAATGATTTGATTTATAAAGTTCTCTGGTATCAGTTTTGCATTTATTGGTATGAAATAAAATCAAAATAGAAAGTTTTGAAAAAAGTATCCTTTTAACACAGAAAAACTACATTTAAAGTTGAGCAAAGTATCGTTTCACGCTATGTTTTGTTGTAAGGATTATTGTGTTTAAATAAAGCATATCTGGGTCATTAATGCAAGGATTTCTTCCTGGATGTTTTTAAACATAAATAAATTTATGCCCTTTTACAGAACAACTTCAATTTCTGTAAGAATATTCTTTGAATGAAATCTCTAAACTATGTTGACGACTAAAACGTTGACAAGAAGATGTTCTATTATTTTAAAAGAAGATGTAATTTAATCTTCATCAAACCAAGATACAAAGTTAAGATAAAAATGCCAATGATTGCACAGATATCAATCGAGAAACGGTGTCGCGAAGTTAGGGTGGGGAGGAGGGGGGGATAAAGGTCCTCTTTTTGCGTCCAGTGTAAAATCACAATAAAAAGAAGACCCAGTCATAAGGATTTACACAGGGAATCGAAGGGAAGCTTCTGGGCCTTGACACAGGACCAGTCTCGAAAACGAGCTGGGATTTGAACAACATTTGATCTGTTTACCCAGAATGAGAAACTTCTACGTTAGCTTGCCAGGGAAACAGCCCAAAAATCGAAATTGGTGATATCTGCTTCGTGTTCATTAGGTAGGTACCTAGGCAAGTGGTTAATGTACAGAACTTGCACTCCTATGTCCTTCAGGACTGGGTTTGAGTCCCGGTGTCGCCAATTATTCAGTTTGGGTCAGTGGCGTGACTCTGTATGCTTGTTCAGCGGTGCGCCAGCTCTAGACCGGACTTAGAGAAGTCTAGGGAGATAAATGGGAGGGATGCACAACAGAACAGGAGGGCTGCTCCAAACCCAACACTGCACTTCCTGGATGAAGGTCCATGAAACAGATATTAGCACCACTGGTTTGGAATATGAGATCCAGAAACGCTTCGTTACCCTAGATAGGTACTTAAATTCAAGGAGATTCCCCCCCCCCAAAAAAAAAATATTAAACAGCTGAAATTTATATTCCAGGCCAATGAATACTAGAAACTCTATAAGATTGGAGACTGCCCCATAGTGTCATCAAGTAGAAAAATATTAAGATTACCTATGTCATTTAGCGTTTGGCGATTTTGCTTTACCCTAAACAGCAGCAGATTTATTCGACTAGGAATTTCAAAAAAAGAAATTAGGAATTTCTATCACCAGCCAAAGCTTAAAGCCAACCAGCTTAAAGTCAACTAGTCTACTTAATCTTCCAATATTTTTCCATGCTAGCCTAGACCCACTTTGCGCAGCCTGAAATTCGGCTTGAAATAATTCTTGTAAAACAGAAAATGCTGTATAAAAAAGTTTCTGCTTTAATCCTACTATACTGAAGATTAATTATACCTATTATGAATTTTTTTTTCCCTCTTTTAATGAAATTGCCAGACGCTACACTATTAGTGGCGCTAGAAGTCTCTAAAACTATCTTCACATACTAAATCGCTGAATATCCAACTGTTGTTATTTTCCCATTCTTTTTGGTCCAGGCACTAGCATACTTCATAGTTACAACTTTTTACGGAATCTCTCACTTTTGAAAATGTGAGGTCTAATAGAGCCTGGACTGAAAAAAAGCCAGCGGTCTAAAATGTCTTGCGAGAAGTCTCCTTCACTAAGGCTAGGTATTTGCCAATTACATGAAAATCCAGGTAGTTAAGTATAGTGAGTAAGTAAGGTTAAATTGGTGCACGTTTCTGAGAATTCGTCTCCTTCTGTTCCCTTAGGCAAGGTGCTTGCCATGGCCCAAGTATCAAGCCAAATAGGTAAAAAATGCCCCATCATGCTGAAAAGAGCTCAGTGGAGGGGCAAAACGCTCAATTTGGTTCATCGACCGTAAAGATTAGACATCATTCCGTGACTTTCGTCCGATTCGTTTTTTTTCATTCTTTTGCTAAAAAGGCAATTGCGAAAAAGGCAAGGTAGAACCTCCAAAGGGTTGACCCCACCGTGAATTAGCATGAGAGGGTTGACTCTAGTTCAGCATTGTGGAGTGACATGCATGAGAGGAAAATTTTCAAGTAAGTCAACCTGTAGTCTATCCGCGTGTGTTCCCTAGGGAGGACCTCCAACAGGTTGACTCTAGTTTTTTTTGTTTTTTTTTTTGTACGTGCACAGTAAAATATTAGATAAGTCAGTCTGTCCCTAAACTTGATACATTTAAGATCGTTACCAAGCGTGGTTACAGAAAGACATAGGCATACACAAATTGGAAAAGGGAAAAAATAAAACCTGTCGCTGTTGTTGCTTTCAGAAAGGGCTATAGACGCTTGATCTGCTATCAAAGTTGACTGAGCCGTTGGGGTAGAAAGTTCATGGTCTTCACATGCTTCCTCTTGCTTGTCACTGACTTCTGAATTGTCCATGCAAACATGATCCGTAATCTTCTCATTCTCCTCTTCCTGAGCTACAAAGAATATGGTTGTTCATTAAAAAGGTTCTTTTCAAAATGGTTCTACTCTTTAAAATGGTTATTCTTTGAATTATTCTTTGAAATGGTGAAAATGGTTATTTACTTAGCAGACAAAGTAAGTTATATATAATAATTTACATTTTTTTTTCATCCCTTCATTAATCATACGTGGAATCAAGAAGCTACACAAAAACGAGGATTAAAATGATTACACTAAAATAGATAAACAGGATAGATGGGACATTTATAAAAGCCATTCGTAGAGGATTATTGCTATCCATCTTACCCGTTTAGTGAAAAGTTCTTTGGCCTTATAAGAATTATACAAAATTGAAGAAACAAAAACAACAAATTTGAATCTGTTCTAATGAAAGCAGTTAACACCTTATGACACAGCTTTGTAAAACATGCGAGTTTAAATATTATTAGGGTTTCTGTGAATTGGACGAATGAAGGCCAATGGGTCAGCCTTTACAAAGTGGTTTCAAAATGAAATCCCCAAAAGAAGCAAAGTTAAATTCATGAATGTATCAATCAAAGATAAATCCTAGCTTATGTTCAAGGACGTCTTCCAAATAAGCTCGGATTAATTATTTAAAAAAAAATTAATTAAAGATTCTCTGGTGAATGAAACAAAGAGGGCGGAAGAAGTAGCGCATCACGTTCTTTCCATATTTTTAACATCTGGTGCTCCAGGCATATTGCAAGAATGGTAGAATGGTAGAGAATCCTATAATCAAGTAACATCCAAAATATGCGCTATGTGGAAAGATGTTAAGATAGCTCATGGAAATCTTCGTCATAGTTATAGCATCTTCATTTTTGCCTAGCAAACAAATGGCAAATATCGAAAACTAAGAACAACTTACAGAAACTGTCATTGCTTTTGAAACCGAAGTTTAGCTTGAAGAAATAAGCAATACTTCTGAAAAAAATTAGCGGTGCTCTAACTGAAAACCCTATTTCAAAGAAAAATATTGAAGAAGACTTGCAATCTATCTCGTTCTGCATCAAGTTCTGGCTCAAAAACGCAAAGTTAATTTTTATAACAAGAGGGGCAGCGAAAGGAAATCTTCTGCTGCAATCAACAAAATGCTAAGAACAAAAACAACTTTCTCCTGCTCAAACTGGTGATATTGTACGAATACAAGTCCCTGATATCAACTTTGTTCGTACAGGTAACCGAGACGTTTTAGTGGCTGTTGTTGGAATAGAAGACTCCAACTTCTATGAACTTGCAAATGAAAATTGTATCCTCAATCAGTTTTATACAAGTAATCAGTTTGTATTTTGTAAAGAAAAGTTACTTTCTATGGACGAGATTTTCAAGAAATTTTCCTGGGAGAAGCAGCTTCTGCTAACTGGAGAAGCGATTGGGCAAACCTATATACGCTGTCAATTCAAAAGGAAGTGTTCCACAAACAAATGGAGATGTAAAAACAAGGGCCTTTTGTGCAATTCAAAGTGTCATAATAGTTTAAGTTGCTGTAATATGATGCACAATTGGATAATGGTAGATAATTCAGTAATCAAGTTATATCCGAAACTTGCACTATAGAAATTTTTTTATTACTATTATTTCCTTTTCTTCATAAATATTTACTGTGTGTTTTACGTTCTTAGTCATTCCTCCTAGAAAGAGTGTCGAAAAATGTATCGCGACCGAATACGGAGAAGAAAATATAAATCTCAGAAATGCTCAACATTTACCATTGGTGCATGGTGAATGTTGACATTTTCCAGCGAAAGTCAAAATAAGGATACTTAACAAATATTTCGAACATGCGCCAAGTGACTATGTTTTGGTTGACATTCACCGGTGAATGTCGACATTTAAGAGGTTTCGGACATTCGTTTTATCTAAACTCGATATGTATTTTGAACATTGCGCTTTAGTTTTTCAAAACCTCGAAGAAAAATAAAAAATACATCATTATAATAATTTAGATGAACAAAAAGAACCAATGCAAATGAACTGAATGTTTAATATATAATAATATTAATTCCTAAAAGTCTCAGCAATTCAAGGTTTAATTTCACTGTAATATTTTCCATTTTTCAATATTATAAATATACATATATATATATATATATATATATATATATATATATATATATATATATATATATATATATAAATGTTTATTGCATACTTCATTTTCACAAAAGCACAAATAACGCAATAGGTCTTAGAAGTTTTACGGATACGGAAGGAGGAAGGGGGCAGTAGCAAAAATTCTGTTTGCAGTAATTTCTCTTCGTTTTAAGGTTGACTCGAATATCCGATTTACATTTTACTCGTTTTGAAAATTAATTTTTATCTGCATCAAAATATGGGATCTTTATGTTTGATATGATCATTTATTTTAATTTGTGTTTATTTTCGGTTCATTTATTCTTTGATAGTAATTTCTGGTCGATTTGACTTTGAATTATTATAGTACTTTATTTCTGCTGGGCTTAAGTTTGATATGGTTCTTTCCAAAACTTCTTTTTCGGAAAGTTTTTTTTATTGATTTCTATTTCGTTTTTGATTCCTGAAGTTCTATTATTGGTCAATATAATGAATATTTCTCTAGTTTATCACGTCTTTAAAGAATTAAAAGATCCAAATCTAATTTAAATTCTTAATCTGCACAAGGTATTCTGGGCGTTGGCTTTGGTTGAATTCAATATAGTCTAGTTATTGTACAAACTGTGTTCAATTTGAAGCCAATGTTCGGGACTTTGCTAGAACTAACATTTTATTTCAACAGTAATTAGAGTTAACATCAGAGGCATAACTCGGCTCTCTGTATTTCTGACTCTTATAACTCTTTTATTTGTGATGTTGACGAGTGTTTGCAACATATGGTAGAAAAAAATATCATTCTGACAACCTGAATTCAGATAACATCTCTTGGTTGAATCCATCCAACTTCAAATTCAAGCCGTTTTTGATTAATTTCATATTCGCGTTTTTGGAAACTTGGATGTAAATAGTGTTTGTTAATTTATTTCAATATCCCCCTCATGTCTCCCTGAAAGTTTCAACTAAACGTCGTTAGCCGTCCTGAGACCTGCCTTTTTGACAACCAAAGATGCACATATTGTCTTTTCGATCGAGTTCAAAATCCAACACAACATTCTCTGAAAGATTAAACTCAATATCCTGAACTGTTCATGTGATATTGCACATACCATTTCAGCAAGCCGGAAGCACACCGGACGCACACACTATGTTTTGTGATTAATTTCAACATCCCCAGAAAATATCAAATAAATACTACTAGCCGTTCCTGAGATATTGCAGATAAGCCCTTTCGATAACCGGTATTGACAAAGTTGTACTTTGATTAAGTTCAACAGCCCCCTCAGTATTCTCTGAGAGTTTTAACTTGATGCCCTTAACTATTCCCGTGATATTGAATAGAATTTTATTTCTGAATAAAAACTAGAAAAAAAACAAGAGCTAAGAGCTCATATGGCACCTGCGACGAGGCCGGACGAGCCAAGAGCTCATATGGTATGAGCTCTAGCTTAAATTCTAAGCACGAATAGGTTGATTTAAAAGGAAAATTTGAGGCTTAATGCCGTTCGGAAATTAAAATAAGAGCTCTGAGTCACGAGGTTCTTCTAAATATCAAAATTCATTAAGATCCGATCACCCTCTCGTAAGTTATAAATACCTCATTTTTTCTAATTTTTCCTCTCCCTTCAGCCCCCCAGATGGTCTAATCGGGGGAAACGACTTTATCAATTCAATTTGTACAGCTCCCTGACACGCCTACCAATTTTCATCGTCCTAGCACGTCCAGAAGCACCAAACTCGCCAAAGGACTGAACCCAACCCCCTAACTTCCCGAAAGAGAGCGGATTCGGTAGGGTTACGTGCCGGTCGGGATTTAAAATAAGAGCTCAGAGTCACGATGTCCTTCTAAATATCAAAATTCATTAAGATCCGATCACCCACTCGCAAGTTATAAATACCTTATTTTTCAGTCAATTTGTGCAGCTCCCTGACACGCCTACCAATTTTCATCGTCCTAGCTCGTCCAGAAGCACCAAACTCGCCAAAGCACTGAACCCCACCCCCTAGATCCCCCAAAGAGAGCGAATTCAATACGGTTATGTCAATCACGTATCTACGACATTTACTTATTCTACCCATCAAGTTTCATCCCGATTTCTCCACTCTAAGCGTTTTCCGAGATTTCCGGTTTCCCCCGCCAGCTCCCCCCGATGTCAACAGATTTGGTCGGGATTTGAAACAAGAGCTCTGAGACATGAGTTCCTTCTAAATATCAAATTTCATTAAGATCTGGTCACCTGTTCATAAGTTAAAAATACCTCAATTTTTCTAATTTTTGCAAATCAACATCCCCCAGCTCGTCCAAAGAGAACAGATCCAGTTATGTCAATCACGTATCTAGAACTTCTGCTTATTCTTCCCATCATGTTTTATCCCGATCTCTCCACTCTCAGCGTTTTCCAAGATTTCTGTTCCCCCCTCCAACTCCCTATGTACCCGGATCCAATTCGAATTGAAAATAGACCATCTGAGACATAAGATCCTTCTATGTATCAAGTTTCATTAAGATCCGATCACCCATTCGTAAAATAAAGATACCTCAATTTTCACGTTTTCCAAGAATTCCGGTTTCCCCCTCCAACTTCCCCCAATGTCATCGGATCTATTCAGGATTTAAAATAAGAGCTTTAAAGCACAAAATCCTTCAAAATTTCAAATTTCATTAAGATCTGACCACCCGTTCGTAAGTTACAAATACATCAGTTTTTTCTAATTTTTCCGAATTACTCCCCCCCCCCACAACTCCACCAAAAAGAGCGGATCCGGTTATGTCAGTCACGTATCTTAAACTAGCAAAACTAAAACTAAACTAGTAAACCTAAACTAGCAAAACTGGGACGGACAGACCGACAGAATTTGCGATCGCTATATGTCACTTGGTAGATACCAAGTGCATTACCATCACTGAAAAACTACACACAAAAAACAACTTGAAAAGACAGACCCGGTGGGGGGGGGGCGAAAATTCTGGTATTTTCTCATGAGTCAGAATGAACTCTTTAGCTGCACCGAGAGGCTGAACAATACCATACTTAGCAACAATATGGCAAGTTCTAACGAAAGGTTGTACTTGTAGCTACATACTTCAATAATTCTGTCCTGATATTTTTCTTATTACGGGCACTCAAAATTTTCCAAAAGGGGAAAAACAATTCAAAAAGCAGTGTAACTGCATTATAAAGACGAGCCAGATACTTGCGGCTCGAGTTTCTCCGGCTAGTAACAACTCCAGCACACAACGAGAACTTTTTTCGAAACGATGTTCAAGAAGTAAACTCTGAATCGCTTGAAGAGTACGCCCAATTGGCAGGCCAAGGTACATAATATAATGGTGCTATATTATTTTCACATAGCCTCCAAGTAGAAACCTCCTTTGGGCAATTAAAAACAAAACAGCAGACTCATCTATAATAAATAGCACACCAATAGCCGCATAACTCTTTCAAGCCAGCAAAAATTATTTTTTGAAGGCGTTAGCAAATCGAGACAAATTTGGAAGGTCATCCACAAAACCTAGAAAGGACATCAGTATGTTTAAAATGTAACTCGATGACACGACCTTTTGTGCATTATAGACACTATTATCATACGAAGTCGGAGAAGTTATAGCCCCTTTCTTAATTCCCTTATGTAGGCTATAGAAACCTCCTCACGTAGATCACACTCTTGCAAATGGACTCAAAACTTAAGATTCTTATACATACCGCTTAGTGATCGCAAGATGGAAGAACACATATCTTGCTTGCGCGTTTCGACTAATATCTGGGCATGAATTCCAGAATAAAAGGCTATTCTAACATCGTACTGGGCCAGAACAAAAGATTCCCGCAAATGATGAGACTCAAATAATATATTAGCAAGAAGATGAAGTATATTGGTAAATACCAAGCCCTTATGGAAACAAAACTGACGCCGAGGCATTTTACACTTATTATAAATCTCACCAAACACTATGATTTCAAACAACTTACAAAATACAGAAGAAGTGGTGACTGGTTTATAAGATGAAGGTTCTGTTGGTTTTCCTTTTTTTTTATCGGAATAACCAAACACACATTAAAACAACTCGGGACTAGGGTATACCCTGTGCCGAAAGCATCTGTAACAAAAGGGTATTTTCATGGTAAAGATTGTCACCTCCAAGCGACAGATGTCAAGCACAAATGCTATTACAGCCTTTAGGATACACCTTTTTTAACTTTTTAACAAATTGACAAAAAGACGGTGAAATGAAAAAAGCATCAAAATTATCAGACAGCATTGAATCTAACTTCCTCACAACGTGACTCCAAGACTGCGTCATGTGCTTTGAACTCTGAGTAAAAAAAGCACTCAACTCACTAGCTGAGATATTAGAGGCGGATATATTAGTTTCTTCAGGCTTAGACCGAAGTAACTAAATGAGGTTTAGATTTTTACTGTCTTCTCAAAGTTTTTGGACAAAAAGTTGTTTTAAGTTTTTGGAAAAAATTTTCAGTAAGCGCTGCAGAGTGGGTGTCTAAAACGTTATTAAATCTTCATTTATTATGGATTCTAATTTGGTTCCACTTCATAGATTTCCATTTTCGAGCCATATTTTCAGCTACAACTTCTGCTTGTCTAATCAGATACTTATAATGCATGCACTCTATCATTGAAAAATATAGATGGTGTGTAAACATACTTTGAAAATAGTATGAATGGCAAATTAATGGATTTGAAAAAATAGATGTTTGCAAAGGAATCGAAGGCAAAACCTAAAACAATACTTGATTTAGGCGTGGCCGTAGCTAGAAAGGGGCACATGCGGGTAAATGCAGCCCTAAAAAGCCTTCTGTCCACCCTAGGAAAATAACTAGTAGTGCTACGCGCACTGTAATGATAATTATACATAATTTATACCTAGATCAGGTGCCTTGTTTTAAGGTCGAACCTACTCTGCTTCACCGCACCTCAAGCCACCTCACCACACGGTGAAATGTACCAGGAAATCGGGTTTTGTTACTTGGTTTGCTGTTGATTGACTATTGACTGTGAATCGAGTGAAATGTTTTAGCTATTCGATGCATTACTACGTTTTTTACATTACTGAATTAACTTTAAAAAATTAATTGATAGAAAATTTCGTAGAATAGGGTATATTATCATTTTTCAGCATTTAATAAATCATAGAAAGTAGATACCTACTACCTACCTGAAAAAAAGTGCACAATAGATATCATTTTTAAATCTATGACTTCGCAACTCCGCAAAAACTCCAATTTCGCAAAAACTGGAGATAAGATATTTGTACCTGGGCTCAGTGTATTTTACGCTATGGGTGCAGGGGTGTCAAAGAATTGTCAGTAGGACAATGTGTATACAACTATTACTAAGTGTTTGAGCAATCTTTCGTTTGTGTAACATTATCTTGAAGATATGTTGAAGTCTTAACCTTTTTTCTGAGGTAGAATTATTACATTAAGGTCATTTTTATCTGAACCAATTTTTGGGTTTGTGAGCTTACTAATAATTCTTAAAACACCACGCTCAAATCTTGATACAATTAGCAAAGCGTACGATTTTTCTTAGGGTAGAAATAAAATATGTTCCAACTTTTGATTGTATACAATTTAGTGGTAACGTGTCTAATTATGTAGAAATTAATTCAAAATGAAATAAAATATTTATGAAGTAAAATAAAATTATAGGTTTTGGAAATTCCACTTTGCGAAGATAAGCAGTGAAATTCAACCATTAAAGTACCAAAGATCTTGGAAAACTATCCTTGACTGTGGGCATTCAAGGATATTGAGAAATAACCACTTCCTTGCTTACGTACGTCTCTGGTCCGGAAGGACGTGGTTGACCTATGACATTAAAGGTACATTTTATGGGATCGAGCAACTTTTCTATCTTAAATGCCAGACTAACCTCTGGTCTGTTTATTGAGGAATATCTTGCATTATTGTATGTGGCTTAATGTTTTTTAGTTTGTGCATTTGTGTATTCTTTGGGGCAAATAGCCCCACTGGCATATGCATAGCTAGACCTTGTACCGTTGTGTGTGAAGTAAAATAAAAGCAATCGTATTATATCAAACCTCTCTACAACGTTATTTAAGCTTCTCAGCTACACCAGTAGGATGTCAACAAAATTAGTCAGGCCAAACCCAAGGAATTACTACCCTAGTTTCAAGTCCCTTTAGGACCGTACCCCATAGCCCCTCTAAGGGTCAGAATAACACCCACTATTAATACCCACCTTAAGTTACTTAATTGAAATCTAAACTGTTTTATTGAAACCCAAAGAAAACCTTAATGTGTTTTTTTTTTGCGAACTTTATTTGTGAAATTTACTTCAGATTTTTAAAAGGCATACCACTTTGTACGAGGGTAGGATCATCATTATATATAATCATCATCATCATTATATACATCATTATAACAAGGTGTCACTTATGCACGTCTCATAAAATTTCTTGATAGCTTCCAAATTTTGCCAACTTCACCAAGAAACTGATAAATCATAAATTATATTACCAAAAATTGAGACCATCCTTTGATTTTCCATCAGCTGGTCGGCTGCCTTAGCCAGCCAGTACCCCTAGCATAAATCCCTTGTTACAGGCAATAGGCGGGGTTCTAAAAAAACGCACACCACCAAAAAATATCGTTAATAAAAGCCGAAAAAATTAGACAACAGGCTTATATGGTATAAAGCAAAATTACATAAACTTCGAACAAACAAAATTATTGGACGCAATAAGACCAAATATATGTACGATACTAATCGTACAGCAGGGATACCATTTTAACAACCAGGATGTGTATGGTGCCATTGGTGAATTTTGATCAAGTTCAACATCCCAATTGAAGCCGTTACTGAAATACTGCAGCTACACCCACAGACAAATAAGATGCAACATGCGAATAGTATCTTTTGATTTAATTTAAATCTCCCTCAACATTGCTTTAAGTTTAATCCCAATACCCAAAGCCTTTTCCGACACACCCAAAATCAAACACACTCCCCTTTCCCAATGATAAATACTGTATGTAAACATTGGGCAGATTGCATATTTACAACCGTTTGGCGGGGGCTGTGGGGGGTGCGGAGCCCGAGAGGCATAGTTGTCAGACCTTTAGACTATTCTGAACAGTGGCTATTCTATAGTTTTGACCGATTGTGGAGGGGCATCTAAAATAGACAAGGGAACCCTTAGCCCTCCAAGCACTTCTTAACATCCCCTGAAAATTTCAACTTAATACTCTCAGCCGTTTTTAAGATATTGCTGACACACCCTTTTGACAACCAGAATGCTCATATTGTGTTTTGATATTGTTCAAAAACCCCTCACATTTCAAAAGGTCTAATAAAGCATTTATTAATCAACATTTTCAGAAAGTAGTCGCAAGCAGAAGAAGCTGCTGTCATAAGTAGTCACAGCCCCATTCGCAACTAGTCGCAGCTGCAGTCGCGGAAATAGTGGCCCTGAAAGTTGCTAGTTCATACCCTTAACTGTTTCAAAGATTTCGTAAATTCCCCGTTTTGATGGCCTGGATGCACACAGCGTCTTTTGATTTAATTCAGTATCCCCAAAAATCCTCTGAAATGTTAACTTAACAGCCTTAGCTTTTTTCGGACACACCGAGGATCAAACATTACCCTTTTTGCAATGGTTGATTCTGTATGTAAACAATGGACAAAATACACAATTTACACCTTGTCCGGGGGGCTGGGGGATGGCATCCTCGGAGTCATAGTCAACAGACCTTTAGATTACTTTGAACGAAATGTTCTTTTTTTCAAAAATTTGATCCATGTTGGGGAGAGGGCATCTAAATAGGGCAATTGAAGGAGGGAACTGCTGCCCTTCCATCACTCCCAAACATCTCCCTCACCATACCCAGAAAGTTTCAACTTCATACTTTCATACGTCTCTGAGATATTGCTGATATGCGCTTTTGACTACCAGCATGTTTGTAGTTTGTTTTCATTTTGTTCAATAGCTCCCTCAACAATGCTTGAAATTAGTTACAAGTAAAAGTAGTTGCTGTCACAAGTAGCTGCAGTCACAGTCACGAGTAGTTGCATTCACAAGTAGTCGTAGTCGAAGTCGCTAGTAGTCACAGTTGCATGTAGTCGCCGTCGCAGTCACAAGCATCCGTAGTAGCAGTTGCAAGTAGTCAAATTTTACAGTCACAGTTGCAGTCGTCCTGAGAATTTATGTTAATACCCTTACCCATTACTATGATATTGCAGACACACATTTTAGACAACCGATGCATGTATTTTTTTTATTATTATTTAGCTCGACATACACAATAGCATTCCCAAATTTTTACCTCAATACCACTAGCCTTTTTGGACATACCCAGGATCAAAGACTTCTCCCTTTCTCAATGATAAATCCTGCAGAGAAAAAATGGGCAAATTGCATATTTGACATTTCATACCACAGGGGCTGTGGGAGGAATGACACACCCAACGGCATAATTTTTAGACCTTTTGAACTTTTAGAACAAAATGGTTTTTCAACATTTCTACCAGTATTGATGGGGGTCATGTAAAGGGGAAGGGGGGCTGGTAGCCCTAGAACTATTTTTCAGCATCCCCCTTAACATGCCCAAAAGGTTTCAACTTAATACCCTAAGCTGTTCCTTAGATATTGCTGGTACACTTTTTAACAACCATCCTGCATATGTGTGTTGGCATTCCCCTCAAAATTTCTTGCAAGTTTCGCCTCAATACTCTGAGCCTTTTTGGAGACCAAAGATAGTGATGATACCTTTTCTAATAACAAACCCTTTGTATAATCAATACGAAACTTGCAACGCTTACAGTAGTTGCCCAGGGAGCTTTTTCGACCTTTAGACTATTTTGAACAAAATTTGTTTTTGGAAATTTTGACAAGACGTCTTTGACGGGACAGCAGCTAAAAAAGGTATGAGCAAGGGGGTTGCCCTCCGACCACTGTTTAACATCCCATCCAACACACCCAACAAAAAAGTTTCAACTTAAAACCCTCAGCCGCTCTTAAGATATTGAAGATACGCCTTTTTGACAAACTTAAACCACATAGTGTCTTTTGATTCATTTCAACATGCCCCCAACATTCCTCGAAGTTTCACCTTAATACCCATAGCCTTTTTGAAGACAGCCAGAATCGAACATTCCCTCTTTTCCTAACGCCAAATCCCGCATGTAAACAATGGGCAAATTGTATAATTTACAATCCTTACCCGAGGGCTCACAGGGGGTGTGCATAGCATAGCATCTGCGGAAGCATAGTTATTAGATATTTTGAATATTTCGAACAAAATTATTTGTTTTTGTTTTTCAAAATGTCGATCAGTGATGAAGGAAGGGAGCATCCAAAAAGGCAGAGGACTGGTTGCCCTTCGATCACTCTTCAGAATCCCCTTAATATACCTTGACAGTTTCAACTTAATACCCCCAACCATTCTTTATGTATTGGTGATTCAACCTTTAGATAACCAGCATCACATAGAATGTTTTAATTGTGTTCGGCATCTCTCTCAACATTTCCTTAAAGTTTCACTTTAATACCCTAGGCCTTTTTGGACACAAAGAATCAAACTTGCCCCCTTCTCCCAATAAGAAACAAATAGCCTTTTATGTTACCAATGGGCAACTTGCATAACGTATAACTCTTACCCCAGGGGCTTCATGGGGGGGGAGTTATCAACCCATGAGGCATTGTTATTTGACATTTGAACTATTTTGAAGAAAACGACTATCCAAATTTTGCATCCGGTATATTTGAGAGAAAAGAAGCGTAAGAGGGGGCCCAGATGCCCTCCAATCGATTTTAACTCCATAAGGGCACTAGAACTTTCAATTTTAAATCAGATAAATTTCTATCCCTCCGAAGTTTCTGCGATCACCCATTCCATTTGAATTGGCTTTGCAAAACAAATAATAAAACGCGATACACTGAAACATTATAGCTTTTTACTCCAGGCAATGCTAGAGCGTTGCCCATAATAAACAAAATGAAAAAAAAACAACATGCAAACAAGGGGTAGAACTTCCAATTGCATCAGTAAAAAAAATATATATTAATAAAGCCTGAATATCTTGGCTTCGCATCCAGAAGCCTTTATCAGCTAAAAGAAGAAGAGAGAAAATAACATGAGGAAAGGAAAAAACCGCTATCAACATTATTTTTATTTCACTTTATCTAAAAATTGTTCCTTCCCTGTCATAATCCTTCCAGGGAGTAAACTTAAACGATTGCTACTAAAGACTCATCTATCGATCTATCGTTCAACGAAAAATTATAAAATAAGCCTACAATAGTACTATGTTACATTCAAAACATAAAAATAAAGACAGACATTGCATTTACCTTGTAACTTTGATCCTTCAAATGAAGCTTCCAAAACTTGACTCCGAATCTTCTAAAATAAAAAGGGAAAAACCTACGTAATTTAACCAAAATATATTTTTTGGAAAATGTGAAGTTTCACATTAAAAAAGGTTTTTCTAATTTCACATTGAAGTTGACACATTAAGAAAGAAGAATATAAAAAGGATGAGCCAGAACACAAAGGAAGAAAATGGTTATTCAATATAATAATGAAAAAATTATTTGTGATTTTTGTGTCGTTTGTGAATAGTAAGAAGAATTACTTATGACAAATGCCATTAGTACAACTGTATTCATTTATGTACGGCAAACATCGATGGTAAGCTACATAATTTCATGCTCATAAAAGAGGCAGTCTTTTTCGTAGGATGGGTAGGGTGAACAAAGGGTTGATTTGCAATTTTTTCTGAACAAAGAGGTTCCTTGATTTCAAAAATATCATCCTTCAAAAATTTTGCAGCTAGGACAAGATATGCTGTTATACTCACTCTTTGGTTGCTTAAGAAGGGCACAAAAACTTTAAATTCCGTCAGAATGAGCCTTCTCCCCCGATTCTACGACTCCTTATCCAAAACAATGATTCCCAGAGCAACTAAATAATAACAAAAAGAAAAACTCAACTGTGACCAGCCTTTTCGGGATGAATAATAAATCCCGCTCTTATGCGGATAGGAGTATAGAACCTCTCCTATCATGCTCTCTGAATTATCGAATTTCATACTGTAATTTTTACCAGCATATCACTAAATTTGGGTGGTGTTTTTTTCTTCTTTTTTTTTTTTTTTCAAATTATGGACAGATTCTTATACCCAAGTACATCCTCTCAGAAAGGAAAACGTTTCAATATTTACCAATCGGCTCTCAGAAAATTGCATTCCTTTTTGGGGGCGTTTCTCCCTTTTTCTAGAACAATTGAAAAATCCACATCGCCAACGCACATTCTATTCAGGCAGAATGAGTCAAAATAATTCTGAATACTAATATTAACAAGTATTGACCGTAGTCCATTTTCCTTTTCTACTTTTCAGACGGCACATTCTAAATTTGTGTAGCATTCGAATTCAAGTAGTTTATAAAATAACTTTTACAACAAAAATTATTCGAAATAAAAATTACCATTCCTGAATCAGCTTCAAATGAGAATCTTCCTTACAAGCCAGTTATTTTTTTTTTTTTCAAAACTTTCCAAATTTTTGATAACTATAAAAAATCAAACTTTAGCAGAAAAAGCAGGGAGTTGACTTAGATTACGCTAAATATGACATTAAAAACATAAAATTCATACAATAAACGTATATAAAAATGTGTGCTCAAATGAACGTTAAGAGCGAAAGTAAATTTGAAACAACTAGAAATTATCCTATAGATGATCGAAAGCTGTCATCCCCCTCCCCGAAAAAAATAACACTCCCTTTAGTTTCTTACACTAAAGTACAACGTTTATTTCAACGCTTCAAGATTGAATGGTGTTATGCAAGAGCCATGTGATAAGCAGTTTCAAAAACTTCTTTCTTTTATTCGAATACTTCAAGAATGAAATCGTACTGCTTTAATCGTATTTATAATATTACATTTGCTTTAAAATATTAAAATCTTGCATTCAAACGTTTTGAATGACAATCGATTGATAAAATCCTGCAGTTACTCACTATAGATGTTGCCCTCTAAAATGCATTCAAAAAACTATTGGTCAAACTTTAGTATAAAGAGCGGCAGTTGAGAGGGCAAAAGACCCTATATATACAGGATAATTTCTGTTCGTCGTCATAGGTTGTAATGTTGCTCTTTACTTTTATTTTAACAAACTCGTTGTTTGTGTAATAGTAGCTAAATTAAGCTAACTGTCCGCAGAATGTGAATTAGTTAACGTTTCCATGGTAGTGAAGGGAAGAAGAGTGGTCTTTACAGGCTTTGTACGAGAAAAGCTAGATGCAAAAACACTAGGAAGAAGCCGTCATATATTATTACCAGGTAAGTTTATAACGCTGAACCTGGTGTAAACTTCTAAGCTACCAATAATTATAAGAACACTTACCACATCATGCACGGTACGCTTTGATTCCTGTGGGTAAGTAGGAAGTCGTTCAAATAAAAATTGTACCAAATTTTCTAATATTGACTCTGCTCCTCGACGCAGCAAATCTTCAATAGAAAAAGAAATTCGATTAAAGGAAAACAGACACCTATAGCAAAACATAAATTAACTTAAAGGCTAGTATAAACTACTAAACCTTTGATAAAAAAAAACCGGAACTTAAGGTACTCTATTTTACATTAGAGGCTCCAATCTGAAAAAAAACTTACTTCAGAGCCTTTAATTTCAAGCCCCAATATAAGAATACACCATATTAGATGAACAATATTGCAATTGTAACATACAAAAGAAAAACAAAAAAAGTTTTAAATAAATATTACTAATCCCCTCCCCCTTTTTACACCTAAGATTCAATTTGCACTTTACTAGAGCAGTACTGAATAATAAAAATAAAGCCAACTGGTAATCGCAAGTGTTCAATTTACCTAAAGTGGTGCCTTTTAAAACATATGGAACGGAAATTTTTTCATTGTCAATATTACTGAAAACCCTCCATACTAAAGAAAACATATTTGAAACCGAGAAATGAAAAATCTGGTTTTCCGATAATTTACAATCGATCACCTAGCTCAGAATCCTCGATTGATAGCATCTTGACTCCCTTTGGGCCAAATTTTAATTTTGTGTCCCAAAATGGCAGAAAACACCTCTTTACCATGACAGAATCTTTAGCTATGGTTGGTTAGGATGGTTTAGGATGGTTGGATACAACCATCCCTGGAAAAAAACAACAAATGAAGACGCATCCGTGGTTTTCCTTCAACGAAAAAAAAAAGCGAAACTACACACTTTTTTAGATGGGAGATTGAAATCTCTGCAATAGGGTTTAAGGATATGCGGAATTTGACGGAGTAGTTTTCATTGAGATTGCTCGCCCTTTTGATGGTGCTTCCCCTTTTTTGAAAATCAGACAAATTCTCTTAGTTTCTTAGCTTTTGATAGATAACTTTAAATTTTACGAAAGTTCCTCATTTGGAATAACCAGAAACAAACCAATTCTTTTGATGCATACATTGTTATGAAAACTTCTTTTTTTAAATTTCGCTTATAACGGTTCGAATGGTAACAGCTCGAACCTTTAGTTTTCAGTAAAGCGAAAGGGATACTCTTTCCTCTAGAGTGGGCTGCCACCTGTATTTTGTTTAGGATAATTTTTTGGGCATCAATTTGGCGTCGCTTCACTTTTATTCACCAAATTCTTTCTTTTTTTTAAGCGACAAAATTTCAGCTTGCAACATCGTTTGGAAACACCATGATAAATTTGGTGCGCATCGAAGAGGAAATCATGTCCTTATCAAACAATGAGGGCAATCAACAGACTAGTTGCAACTAATCACAACAAGTACGTAAGCTTACTAGTTACCATCGACGATTTTTTATCTTTCGTGCGATGTCCCAAATGTGGCACTTTAATATATCAATAAGAAAGAATGGGAGAAAGCGAAATATATGTTTTCCAGACTCAGATAAGCTCAGGTATAACAACGTCAACAAAACTAAGATATTAAAAGAAGTTAAGTTACCACAAGACTTACCAGTAACTCTTTCTTCAAAGCAGAGTTTGAAACAACTTTGTACAATTTCGCAGATATTATCATTTGAAAGAAGAATCCCACAAGGAGACAAAAAAATATCTCTTAGAACCTGGAAGAAAATAAATAAACTACCTGATTATGACCAATAATAGCTTCAAAATAGCAACAACGCACTTCAAATAATAACGCTTTCTACCTGAAGCTACGTTAATTTTCGATCTACTAACTCTTAATCTACAAAAGATTAGCATCAATGAGACTTTAAGAACCTTGTGTTTGTTAAATCAAAGCTTAGCCTATGTGCTGTTTTATTATTTTAAGATGTTTTTCATTAAAACATAATTCAAATTCAACTACACATTATTGTAATTTAAGAGTGATCACTTGAAAAAATTGTTGTAGTCGATAGTTCAACTGCAAATGCGTGAAATTATAATGACAAACTGACCAATTAAGTAAGCTTCAATTGCAGATTCATGACATCTCAACACCACCAGTACATAAACTCCTATTTTAAATTCTTAACAATGAAGATATCGATTATTTCTATTTAACACCCCTGTAAAACATTTGGTTGCATTTGTTTTTATCTGTCAATCCATCTATCAATTTGTTGTTCTAATCGAATACAAAACCAAGTGACAGCTACTAAACAAATACAAAAACAAATACAAAACAAGGACGATTTCACAACAGAAGCAAGCTTGTGGGACACTCCTAGTTTTTCCTTTTAAATTGGAAGGACATAGAAGATTAAGAAGCTGAAATAAAATTTCTGAAACCATCCGGGGATAAATATAAGGATATTATTTAGGTCAACAGTACTTCTTGTTCACACAATATGGTCTTTCCTTCGTAGAATAGAATCTGCATAGTTTACTTTTATTTCACTTTGTAATACTTTTACTTTATACTTTAGGGTAAGAATTAAAAAGATACAATTCAATTCACAAACAATTTGTCTTTTAGAGAGCAACTTGATGAAATTCTTTAGCACCTTAAAGGTTTAGTATTTTCCAGAGCGTTTGAATGAACAACTAAATGTACAAGCGACTCATTTATTAACCTCCACTATGATTGATTAGCACAAAAGTTGGAATACTTGACTGTGCAGTTCTGAGTAACATCTTTAAAACGACATCGCATTTTAATATCAATAACATAAATTGAAGTTGGCAATAACGGTCTGAGAAGCAAGCTTTCACAGTTTTATTGACTAACTATTACAGTCGATAGTTAAAATCACCACGCATTTTTAACAGTTTTGAGTCAGCTGACTCAGACATGGTTCTCAGCTCAACGAAGTATCATGTAAAAGTAACTCCTAGATGTCTCTTTTTTCCATTGTTTTTATCCGGTTGTTTTATAACATGCGAATCTTTAGCACAAACAATCTTCCATATTAAGGTTTAATAAGATGCAATAATAGCAGAATTATCAATTACAATTAGCGTAATTGATATTGGAAGGGGATTAGAGGAGTCACTGGTCCCCTCTCTACTTTTGATCGTTCGGCACAATTGTAAATAGACCCAATTACAAGGATACATACAGGCTACCGAGGAATGCCTCTTGCCGAGGGGTGAAACATCAAAGCTGCCGGTCATACATATTTAAATTTCTTATTCAAGTATCGTTTCAAAGAAACCCCAATATATTCCTTTCATCCTTTTATTACTACTTTTTTCCTCCTACATCCAACAGCTGAAAGCTTAAATTAATCTCTAATATTTTGATAACGGGAAACCATTACGCAGCCCGAAATAGTAGCTTCAATCGAGCTATAAACGAGCTTTAACAAACACAGAAACAAAACTAAATAAAGTTTACCTCTAATATTTTCATTAAGACAACTTCATCGTTACTCGAATCTGTACCACTGAATTTTGCATGACTTAAAGAGAATGCAATACTTCGGACAGCTTCAGCACACTTTGGTCTGGATGGATCTATTCAAGTAAAATCTTTTTATTATATTCAATAAAATGTGACACAAATTTTCAGATGAATACTCCTTAACAATATAAACAATCTGCATTGTCAACAACTTACAATGTCATGCACAAAGAAAAAAATAATGCGTTCAATAAATATTTACTAGAAAAAAAAAACGGTTGAGAGACGAATATGGGGAGCTCGTGAGGCTGGCTGAGTTTTCGGTCGGTCCTTCAAATTAAAATAAATATAACTGCAAATGGAAACAATTGCAGTTTAATTATACGGCAACGACAGTAGTGTTTAGATTTTTACGGCTAATTTCCGTAATTCTCTGTTTGTTGCCATATAATCTGTCTACTTCATTTTTTTTCTATCAAAAAACTTCTACGTGCGCGTGTGCTTCAAACTATATACTTCTGACGATAATTGTCTAGACTTAAAATGGGAAAAAAATATCCTTCAACACTTCTTCTCATTTCTGCATACCTTCAGATTTTTACCTATACCTGTAAATAACAGTTTAATGTAGACAGTGAAGTTCAAGTGGAGCATGAGTTAAAAACTACCATAAACGATTCTCGGTATCAGCCAAAATTCATCGACTACAAAAGCGGCTAAATCTTCTAATTTCCGGAAGTCGTTCAATCAACAACAACAACAAAAAACTCGTGTCAATATTTTTAGTCATTTCACAGTCATTTGCAGTCACAGACACAGATATTTATTTGGCAAGTTTTTAATGACTCATAATTCAGTAAAGACGATTTTGTTAGTGTAATCATGACTCAAAATGAGCTAGCCCGTGAGTAAAGATGAATTGGAATCTGTCATGTATCATTAAAGCAAGAGATACAGCGCAAAAACGAGGCTAATACCTCTGTAGAAATACCACACAAAACTTTTAATAAATCACATAATAGATCAAATACTTAATGCACATAACGAAGCAGTGCCATCTTCTGGTTTAATTGCAAAAAGTGGTGGTAGGCACTACCGTCAAACAGGATTGGTGAGAGCACCTAGGATTGGTGAGAATACTTTGATGAAAGTTGACGAAAACGTATTTGACTCAACTTCTAAACTGGTTGTGACTAAAAGCAGATTATATTTAAAGCTAACAGTCAAGTTTACTGTTCCTTTTGTAGCAGAGGGAAAATCGCCAATCCAGGAAAATAAAGCCCATGTTTTAAGACAGGCATTCATCGCTACAGGCGAGGGTTAAGCATTTTGTATATGGTTCATAGTGCTAAACAACCTCTCGCTCATTACGAGAGTAAACAGGAGAACATTCGTTGCATCAATAATCATGACAAGGTCGCTGAATACACTAATAAAGCTTGGACTGAATACTGAAAATATTAGACTAGCAAATTGGCATCGACTGACAAAAAGATTTCAACATTGTAGCCTGCAAGGCAAGACTAGGGTATTGATTCAAACATTGGACAGACACTACACAAATTGTGCACGCTTTCTTAGGAAAGAAAATCTAGTGACTCAAGTTCCAGGCTCAGCACAGAACTTCTGGAAAGATTTTTTTTTATAAAGCACTTGTTATTTTCACCGATGAATAAGTAGTCCGAAGGATAGCAAAGACTGGCCTTGTCACTATGACGGTCAGTAATACTCTAAACATCTCTTCGTCGCCAAAAGACAGAACGAAGTAATGCACAAAGCTTTGATGAAATCTTTTATAAGAAAGTGGATTCTTTAGCTGATTCTCTGACTGAAGATGCTAATGTGTTTGATTGACTAACACATATCAGACAGAATCAATATGTTATGTTGTCCTGCAAACTTCTCTGTGATGCTTGGATCAGTGAATAGCATGGAAGTAGTAAATATTTGGAATGGGGTTCTCACGTGAGCAGAGTCGAATTCTGTTCGATGAACTCCTCTCGAAGTTGAGGATCCATTTCCCCCGCCGATTCAGCAAGCTACTGGACCTCCATTTTTGATTTAAGTTATGATTCTCATCATCACTGTTGAGTACTAAGGCCTCTTTTGCTAGGACCTTGGTTGCCAGTATTAATAATCCAACACGGTTCCTATCTCAGGTGACCTCTGCCTTTCTTTGGGTCAACCGTTGACTACCAAAAGAAGGAATAGACCCATATGACTCAATGCTAAATATGGTCCATGCTATTGTGTCTCTTTGGTGATTAACAGACCCATCGGGCGCAAACCTTTTTCTTGCTCTTTCCATTTCCTTATTTTATTGTGCAAAAAGGAAATTTACTTTCAGTTTCCCTGGGCTAGATGTTTTCCCACCAAAAGGACGACAACAAAAACCAAATGAACTGTTTGTGGATGCGGAAAATTCTCGCTAAGAAAACTATGAGAAAAAAGCCAGGGTTAAAACAACGAGACGAAGTTTAGAGGTATTTGTTCGCTTTGGCTAGGTATGGCCTTGAGTTGTGTGCTGAAGTCGGTCCGAACAGTTGTGCAAGCAGCTTCAATAGTAGTGGATGTGTTTAAAATAATGGACGCAAATTCCCTTTATCTATTGCAACTCTGGTGGTAGAGTTTCTATTGCTATTAGAACAAGAACCGGATCAGATTGCTTGGAATCGTGTATACGTTTAGCAACCCGGCAGCCCAATTGATGGCCAAAGTCGTACGTAAATACAGTGTATACTTAACCTCCCTCTGCTCCCTTCCTCGCATCACCGGTACAAAACATTTGTCCATTAGATAAGGCTTTTGCGAGACAGTCACCATCCAGTAAGAAGGAGATAAAATATACAAATTACAGGTTCCCTTCCCACCTCCCCCCAAAAAATAAAGAAATAAAAGCAACAAGATCTCGTTATTTTGTTACAGAAGAAAACGCCAGTGACAGAGTTTCAATATACGACACATTAGCCAAATACTGGAAGAGTCTTTAGAAAATGTCCCATAGTCGGAATTATCCTCTGATCAATTCGGATGGCACTGGTCAGTGAAATACCAAAATAGATACATAGTATCGTTAATTAATCTTTTTATCCTTTGCTTCAGCCTGTTGCTTTTGCGTTGAAGGAGCTCAAAACGTTTGGCTGGAGTTGGCATGTAAGTTAAAAGAATTCTTCACAGACAATCTTTTATTTACCTTTCACTGCAATAAACTAGAAATGCAACTAGTCCAAATACAATGCAATCATTTACGCAGTATTTTATCATGGGGAGTGAAAACTTCTCCTTTTTGAGTTAAAGGGTTGGAAAATTCAACAGCTATTCATCATTCTTTTGGTGCTAGAGGGACAAAAGAGCGATGCCGTTAAATGCTTACATAGGTTTTGGCAAACTGACGGACAACAAAATAATTTTACGCATAAAATAAATCTATAAGCAATTACTAAACAATATACTTTTCAAACAATTACCGAATTCTGCTGCAATACTACAAACAATCGGGAAGTTCTTGTTCTAAAGTATATTTTCCTTATTTCACTTGTTAGATTTAGAATTTTGCGAGACTTGACTATTTAAAAAATACTGTGAAATGTAATACAAGGTTAAGAAAAAAGATCTATCAAACACTAACATGTACATGTCTTCTCGAGATCTGAACTTTGATCATACGACTTAGGAGTACCCACAAAAACTATATTTTGATTAGAAAGGTTCCTTAATTTCATACTTGACCTCCAAAAATGCTACCTCGTCGCCCTCCCCCAAAGTGAATGTCCGAAAGCGCGGGCATTTGTCTTAATCCTTGGAAAGTCCAGCATCATTAGCAAAGGATTTTTATTTTAGCTTTTAAGATAAGTACAAACCCGTTGAATTAACCTAAATTTATGACTGAAAGGACCAGAAGCAGTATCTATCACCAGCAAGACATAGAAAAACTTCGCATGCACAAATATATCCAACTGTTGTTGCAAGTCGGATTCTGCCCAAAGGAGGTTCTTGAGATTTATTTTGTTGTGCTGCTCAAGCAAATTAGTGGGAAAGTGCTTAACCCTTTTTTAGCTGAAACAAGTCGCTAGTCCTCACGTCATCCATCTAACTATGGTGTATTCAGAGATATTTTGATTACATGGATATAGGAATTAATGACTGCTTTATCGATGCAATATGCTTTTTTTTTTAGAAACCACAGTTAAAGAAAACCATTAGAAAGGCCAGTATCAATGAAGTTATGAAACAATTGAATCGCCCATTTCAATCCCGGATGTAAATGTATAATATGAGGTCATTCGGTTACTTATATTAACAACACCCACAAGGCAATTATTTTAAGTTAATTCAGGGACCGACGATCAACAATACACGTATATTATCGCACCAATTTACTAATGCTACTTTTTGATCCTCTTTTATGCGGATTACAAAGGTGTTATGACGAAATGTAAAGAAATCTCTACCCAGACTTGAACAGAAAACTCTTCATGCCCAGTAGAGTCTTAATTGCAGTGCCACCGTCATTTAGTACTGTTTGAGTCCAGCGAATTGACCAGCATGAAATATATACAAAAGTAAATCCATAAAGAATACACTCAGCAACAACTATAAGTGCTCTTAGTTTAACAAACTCTTAAAATCTAGAACCAATGCAAACAAGATAGCAAGCACATAAACATTCACTGGGAAACTTTTTAAAGCCTGCAGCCATTGGTAAAACTTTCCAAAGCCTATTAGCTTGCTGCACTCTTTTCACACTAGATCATCACGCACAAGTTTGTGGCTGTGATGGTAATAAGCGATCGACTCCTTTATACAGGCAATTGACTCCTTCAAATTCACAATATGCAATAATAAAAAGGAACAAGTTAAATAGTCAGCATCTTTTGTACTAAAAAATGAAGCATTACTGAGTGCTAAAAAAGACAGCTACTCTCACAGTAAACCCGCTTAAATTTGCAACCGCAAACAAAAATACATCATAATATGACAAAAAGTTACTTACCTATTAATCTGAGTTTTATAAATTTACCAATGGAGGTTAAAGCCAATTCAGTTACTGGACCAGATATATTTTCTGCTTTAACAACATCTAGGAATGGTCCTAAAAAACAGACATTGCTGAAATA